>NC_044922.1:15793789-15795587 GCF_003576645.1 Ipomoea triloba
ATATATATATATATATATATATATATATATATATATATATATATATATATATATATATATATATATATATATTAAAAATACCCAAGTTAAACTATTTTGTTTAAGGAATCCATACAGGAATGAAATTAAATAAAACATTTCATTAATTTTCGTGTATAATAAGGAATGAAATCATATTTTGAATATTTTGTCAATTTTAGCCATAAATAAGGAATGATAAAGAATGATAAGGAATGCTAGAATTTCTGATAAGGAATTATTATATAATATTATGTTGACTGATTTCAAAATTTTTAGACTAAAATAAGCGGGAAAGTTAGTACTTCTATTTTAATATATATATATAGATAGATATAGATATAGATATAGATATAGATATAGATTCTAAAACTATTTTTTCTATTACTTGTTTTATTCTTATCAGTCAGTATAGATTGTTAGCACGTTGAAGTATATATTTACAAGAGTGTAATTAACATTTTATTTCTTTTGAAAATTTGAATTAGACGAAGGTATACCAAATTATAATAAATAAACTAGTATTTTCACCCGTGCGTTGCACAGAATTGATTTGCTATAATATTTTAAGGATATTTGGATCGATATATACAATTATATAGTGCAATTGATTAAAATGGGTTGGTTCGATAATGTTTATGATATTATCATTGCTTGAATTCGAGCAAAAGATTGTGCAATTGCCTGTGTGATGTACGGACAAAATCTTTTATTATATATTTAGCAATGTTGCAAAAATCCCCCGCCTAGGCGCTAGGCGCCCCTTGACTGAGTCAAATTGCTTCCTAGGCGTTCGCCTAGACGACCGGTCGATTAGGCGGCCGCCAAGCGCCTAACTGCACACGCACAAACAAAATCAAACACTGCACTCATTCATACTAATTCCAAAAATATGAACTTGAAAATGTATGTGTAAAATAGATGTGGAAATTGTTGATGAAACTGGAGACGTTGCGACATCAGTATTATTTTTGAAATTACCTGCAAAGTTATTGTTGTTATTATCAAGTAAACAAGCTATGAAAATTGGACAAGAGGTACTACACATGAACCTTCTACAAATATAATAAATATTAATATTTTATTCAATACTTACACATGAACATGTAGGGGAAAAAACTACCACGGTAAAATATCAACAGTCGCTTACAAGATCAAAAGTTCATACTACAACTGATATCCCAGTCATATACACAATAAAGTAAATTCAAAACAAAAGTAGTATTTACTTATACTTTCATTTTTAGAGTAAGTATTTAGAGTTCTAGACTATTAATTTTACAAAGTTGCAAACATTTATTTCAGTGACAATTATAATGAGTCTCCTATATTATTTTGCATTCATATACTTTGAACTACCTACTTAAATAAACAAATTTGACATTCAATTACCTATGTATGAACTTCTCCCCCTATATAATCTTACATTGATATGCTTTGAAATACTTATTTAAATATAAACATTGGGCATGCATTAGTCTATTCGTACAATGCGCGTGTAAAACTAGTATATATATATATAAAGAGAATCATATGGTAATTTGTTCTCAGAAAAAAACTAAAAACTAACTTTAACTGTCCATTTGTTCAAACCTAACTGGACGATACGCTTTTTAGCGGTGTGCATATTGACCAGTTTGAAAATGCAATGCACTTATATATGATTTTCATTTTAGATTTTATGGTTTAGTTTTTTTTTTATTAATTAATATTTTACTTTTAGTTTGGTTTATGGGTTTGGTTTTTTTTTTTTTTTTTTTTTTTTTTTTTTTTTTTTTTT
>NC_044922.1:15795947-15808453 GCF_003576645.1 Ipomoea triloba
TTTTTTTTTTTTTTTTTTTTTTTTTTTTTTTTTTTTTTTTTTTTTTTTTTTTTTTTTTTTTTTTTTTAGTTTGGAAGGGCTAGAGCGATGCCATCAAACATTCAAACCACAAGGTAATAGGCATATTATTTGAGTTAATAATCAGTCAAAAACACTTTAAAAACAACTATAATATACATTAAAAAGAAAAAGAAGTAGGCAGGAATATAATGTAGGCTTTAGATAGCAAGAAAAGGAGTACTAAATAAACTATACGCGTGTTCATTTGTTAATCAAAAGGGAGTAGGGACGTTTCAACTTGCAAATTGCAATGCAATTCAGGATAAAATCAAACCTCATTCACATGCAATGGTCTTCTCTTATATATCTTATCTTATAGATGGCCCCATCCCTCTACACTCTTCACTGTTACTATATATAGCCCACTCTAGCATAGTTATAGGCACCTCAGCTCAGCTCAATTCAATTCAATTCTTTCTTCATTTACTACTACAAAAGAAACACAAATACACGAAAAGATCATGGCAAAGTTGTCCAGATCAAACGGGAAGAAAAAGAATGGCATGAACCTCAAGACAATGGTACAAATGTTTCAAAAGAGTTTTTTAGCAGATCATCAGAGGTCATCCCCGAATCATTTTGACGAGTTCGAGAATTCCAAGGATAATGTGGCTAATGATGTTAAAGAAGGGCATTTCGCGGTGATGGCGGTGGACAATGATGAGAAGCTCAAGAGGTTCATTGTTCCTCTGAGTTGTTTAACGCACCCTTCATTCTTAAGGCTGTTGGAAAAAGCTGCAGAGGAGTATGGGTTTGAACATGAAGGGGCACTCATGCTTCCTTGCAGACCAATTGAGCTGGAGAGGATTCTTGCCAAGCAATATATTGGAAATGCAGATTGGAGTTCTTGTACAACTCAAGAGCTTTTATGTTAGTTCATATTAAATATAGAAGTGAATAGATCAGATTGTCCAATTTCATTTGTTTTTTTTTTTTTTATTATTAGTTAATACAATTCAATTTTGATCAGCATTCCAAAGTATTTTATTTTTAAATGTTTAATTGTGTTTCTTGATACTTTACAATATAGTTTCTCCACATAAATGGTTTAATGGTGCTCTGTTCAATGGTAATTAAGTTTGCAAAAAGGATCTTGAACCACTCGGAGTGATCGATTTGTGAGCTGAAGTGTGTTGTATATTAATGACTTTGCAAACTTTTTTTTATAGTTCAAAGATATGATAAAACATTTACAAGGTGCAACTCTTAGCCAAGTTTACAGGTTCCTAAAACATAGTTTTCCATAAATCAAAGATAGAGAATAAGCTAGAAGTGATAGACTGATTGGGGGAAAGTTGAGTATGATTGTACACATTCCTAATCACATTGAATTAGACCCAATAATGGTAATAACTCTAACCATAACAATGTTTTTTTTTTTTTTTTGAAAGGAATAACAATGTTTTTCTTAGTGCTTTACTTTTCTTGTGTAAATTGAGAAGGATTTTTATGCTATTATTGTTCGGTTTTATCAAAAGTTTTTTTTTGAGTACACCAAATTAAATGGTACAAAATCTCTAGTACAAATACGGTTATGCTGAATAATGAATCTATCAAACCAAACACGAAAGAACGAAAATAGAATTTAAAGATTAAAATAATAATTGTATAAGAATTGAAGTGTTGTTTACTCCCGGCCAGATAGATCCTTATTGATATCACTCGGTGCATTATTGTTTCTTGTCTCCCCCGTACAAGACTTAAAAAAGGAGCTGAGGTAGGCGGCCCCCCTTCATGAAATTGTTTTTTTTTTTTTTTGCTTATCATTCGGCGATTGGATTGAATTAAATTGCATGGGTCAACAAGGAGTACATCATGGACTGGCACAAAGACGTATTCTTTTTTTTTTTTTTTTTTCCTTAAAGAACGGAAATTGCAAAGAAATTACAGTGCACGTACGACCAACACAAACCCCCACCACCTGCGCCTGCGGTACTGTTGTGTCCATCAATGAATTACCACATTTCCACTGTATTTCTTTTTAACCAAATCTTCTCCGCATTGCCGGATTATATTTTGATGAACCCATGAATCTATCATAGGCCTATGACAAGTTCATGTTTGGTAACATAAATTGATAAGTTACTTTTGGATGATTTGACTAAGTTAGACTGGTCTGATTGGTTAATAGGCTACTTTAAATGTTTGGTAAATGGTTTATTGTATTAGCTAATTTGCTTATCAGGACAATACGTCAAAACCTGAAAAATTAAGAAGAACAAAGTTTTGCTTTCAGAAAAAGAATGGAGTTTTGCTTAGTTGATTGACCTTAATTATGAAATAATCATTTTACCCTTGTCATCCCTAATATTTATATCTCTTTTGTTGTTGTTGATTTACCTTTCCCCTTTTTCATTTGGTTCCCGTAACAACAATAATAATGCTTTTCTTTCTTTTTGATTTCACTCAAACTTGTAATAATAATAGTAATAGTAATAATAATAATAATAATAATAATTATTATTATTATTATTATTAAAAAATAAAATTATAAAAGTATGGTAAAAATTTGTGCGAGAACTTCTCTGTCCGTGAGATAGGTCGAGTCAAAATGAAATGTAATACTTATACTAAAAAATATAATATTAAATCAGGAATAAAATATTTATTACTTATATGGGAAAATGTGATACTTTTACATTTTGATTTAAAAGTATTACATTTTTTCTCAAAAGTATTATAAGTACAGTAACAAAAGATTGCCAACATTACTTATAAGGAAAATTGTAATACTTTTGATGAAAAAAATTATAGTTTTACATCAAAATATAAAAGTATTACTTTTGTTCTCAAAAGTATTATGTTTTCCCTTATAAGTAACAAACACTTTATTCTTAATTAGTATTACATTTTTCAGTACAAATATTACATTTTCATATTGACCCAACCCGTCGCACGAATAAGGATTTGTGAGACGGTCTCACGTAAGTGTGACTCTAAAGCAATTTAAGAATTAATAAATTAGCAGAATATGTTTATGCCCTTATAGGTCATTTATATACAATCATCTAAAAATAAATTAAAGAAGCTAATTTACCAAATAATTTTTTACAACTAGCTAATACTAGGAACTGCTCAAACCAGCTAACTCAATTAGCTATCGGCTATCAACCATTTGTCAAACACCCCCAACATAAATCGAGACAATTTAGCTTTGAGACTCAAAAGACAAAATATATACTTGTGTGCATAAGAAATTTAACTTAAATTCAAATCCCAATATCACGGAATTCAACCCTACCCTGTCACGAAAAATCGATCTTAAGGAAACTTCTCATTCACTACTAGACCAATACTTTGGGTTGAATTAGCACATCTCCGTGCACGCGTTAGTACAATGCACGGCAACGATGACATCTCAATATCAATATAAATATAATAATGCTAAAATGATTACCCATGCATGTTTCTTATGAACAGGGCATCTGATGTGGGCTGTTTGAGCTTATGAGGATTCATGCATCCATACCAACATGGCATGCATGATGCTGATGCATCTATCTGGGGTGTTTCAACACTAACAGTTGAACTTTTAACCGATGATATGAACCATTCATGTGATCATGTCAACATGAAATATTCATATCGACATACATGACATGCATGCATCTGGATTCTTTGACTGGTGAAATTTGAAATTCAAATCTCATCTCTTATTTGTTGGAAAATTTTGACAAAATTAATTGGTGATCTGATCTGAGTATTTTCAAACCTTTTTTAAAGTTAGATTAAGATTCTCTTAGGGGTAAGAAGATTAATTTTGTATTTTTACTTGCTCAAATGGTTAATAAGTGAATAAGCAATTGATGATAGATTCATATTACTGGAGTTGAAAGTAGAACTTTGCAGTCACAAAACTGCTTCAAAACTCATCCTCTGTGGCATGTTCTACGTACCTCTCATCTCTGCTCATCTGATCTCCATTATCTCAGCAACCTTCTTAGAACTCACCTTATCCAATTATTGATATCCCTTGGAAACAATCAAAGAGTGGCCCTATACTAGCTACCACAACTGCAAACGGACAATAAATATAACGAGTGAATAATTTCTGGTAGCTAGCTACCTCATTCTATCAGATAACACGCTCCGATCTTCCTAAACTCCTGTAAACACGCTCCTGTAAAAAGTAAAGAAATAAAAAATCAAGGTATCATTATTGTTTAGCCTTATCACAAGTTAATCCACATCAAATCAAATGTTATAAAATTTTTGTGCAATAATTCTAGTACATGCAAGTACCGTTATCCCGAATATAATGAATATATATATATATATATCAAACCAAACGCAAAAGATCGAAAATAGAATTTAAAGATTATTAAAATAATAACTCTATAAAAATTGAACTCATCTTGCCAAAAAAAAAAAAATTAAATTAAATTGAAGTCATCATGTTTACCAGATAGATCCTTATTCATATCGTTCCGTGCATTATTGTTTCTTGTCTCCTCCGTATGTACAAGAGTTAAAAAAGAAGCTAAGGTAGCCGTAATGTTTTGTCCGTCTATGAATGACCACATGTCCGTGCATGCGTTAGTACAATATATACACAGCAACCATGCCATCTCAACCTCAATAAGGCAAAAATTTGTACAAGATCGTATTACGGATTCTTTTCCGTGAGATGAGTGAGAATGTAATACTTATATCGAAAAATGTAATACTAATCAGGAATAAAATATTTGTTACTGAGAAAATTGATACTTTTGAAGAAAAAATTGAATATCTTTACATTTTGATTTAAAAGTACTACATTTTCCCTCAAACGTGTTACACTTTCTTAAGTAACAGATACTTTATTTCTAATTAGTATTACATTTTTCAGTATAAGTATTACATTTTTAAATTGACCCGACCCGAATTCATGAGATGGTCTGCCCGGAGAGTAACTCTCTCAATAATGCTACAATAATGACTTATGGGTTGTTTGGGCTGAGGATACATGTATGCATATCAACATGGCATGCGTAATGCATCTATCTGGATGGGTTGTTTCAACAGTTCAACTTACGAGGAACCATTCATGTTAACATTGATAATTCATATCGACATGGGATGCGTCTACTGCATTCTTTGACTGGTGAAATTTGAAATTCAATCCTCACCTCTTATATCTTGGAAAATTTTGGCAAAATTGATTGTGCTGACCCATTATTTTAAGTGAGGTTCAGATTCTCCTGATGGAGAAGCAGACTAATTTCAAAATTTACAAATTGAAAATGGTTAATGAGTGAATGAACAATTGATTCTGTATATGACACATTTTCACAAATGTTAATTATATTGTTAGAAGGATATTCCTTGTTTGTGTTTATTACTTGAAAGTTTTCTAGATGGATTGAAATTGAAATTTACATTCATTACTATTTTAAGGATCGAAATTGTTTTTCTTTCTCTTTCTCATATTTTGATATGATCTAAAGTGATTACGCATGGGAGAGGTAACCAATTATAAGGTTAATTACAACTTTACTTTAAAAAAAAAAAAAAAACTATCCCAAAAAAAAGATAAAAGATTTAAATAAGTTTGACTATTTTAAAATGTTTAATTAGACCATTGAATTTCAAATTTTTTAAAAATAAACTCTTGAATTAAAAAATATTTTGTAACAATTTATTGTATCTTAAAAAAAAATTGGGGCTTCAATGCTCCTAGCACCCTTAAATGAAAACAAATTAGTTTTAAAAAAGTGTGTGTCACCCTCTTTGAATTAACCGAATTGAATTATCAAATCAATTCTTTGAGAAATTTTTAATTTTGAATTATTGTGAAAAATTCATACATTTACATATATTGATGTTATGTTGTGGTCTGTGGACAAAACCTAAAGCATGCATGTAATTTTGTGGCGGGTGCATTTACGTGTACGAACAAGAATTCGGGTCTGGCTTTATTAGCTATTCCCAAATTTATTTTTCACGCGGCAGAAAATAAACATGAAGCCATGAACGCATGGGTTAGATCAGAGGATTTTTTTTTTTTTTTTAATTCAAAGCCAACCAAAAAAAGGTAGATTATAAATCAAAGCAGAAATAGAGTCCGGAGAGATATAGCCACAGTACAAAGAGTTAGCTTGGGTAAAAGGCTAAAAATTGAAGAATCAAGAGTATGAACGCCTAGATTAGCAGTTTTAATTTAGGGACCAAACTAAATGAACAATGACTAAAAGACGACATAATAGACATGCAAGCATCAATAGAAAAGACAATATAAGAAAAAGGTCAATGTGACCTTGAAGATAAAAAATGCTGAAGATTGGAGTGTATAGGACCATAGATAAGACACCATGGACTTTGAGCCACAAAAGCACCTCTTTACAAACCAAAGACTCGGCCATAAGCGAGGAGAAGCAGTCCGATAGAGATCCGTTGAAGGCCGCCGCAAAAGAGCCGTCCGGTGAATTAATTTATTGAATGTGGTTCAATTAGACAACTACTTAAAAGTTTGGTATATTAATGCTAAAGGATTTAATTTCAAATCCTATTATGAAAAAAAGTTGAATTTTACTTGTGACGGTATGTAAATAAATAATAAATGGGCATGGGTGTGATTGTAATTTCTGTTGAAGTATCGTTACATTGATTTCATATAGAGTATTTGAATAGAAATTGTTAGGCGAAAGCTTAGAAGGTCGAGTCCAACATCCTATAAGCGAAACATAACGCTTACTGCAAGTCTACAACATAAGTATAAGTAAAAAAAATTATATCTTCAGCTATAACATTTTTCGTAATTTTAAATATGATAATTAGTACTCCTTATTAGAGTAAATCACGGGATTATTAGAATCATAATCCGGTAAGGGATCTGGTTGGGAAACCATGACGACCACCCCTAATATATATCATAACATCATACTAATCCTTCTTTTAGTCAAGAAATAATTTATTATATCTTCATCTTATTCAAATAAAATAATAAATAAAAAAATAATCCTAACCAAGTTAGTCAGATTATATTGTTAACTTGATAAAATTGACTCTCAACACATAAAGAGGACCCTTCTCAACACATAAAGAGGACCCTTGCACACAGAAATGTAAGCTATGTCACTCAGTAACATTTTAAAAATATAAAAATAAAATGAGGTAGGTACCATAGAAAGATACTATATACTATACGCGTGTTTATTTGTTAATAAAACCAAACCTCATTCACATGCAATTGTCTCCTCTGATCTTATCCTGCCCTCTTCACTGTTACTAACACTCTGTGACTCTAATATATATAGCCCACTCTAGCATGCTTATATGCAACCTCAATTCAACTCTTTCTTCATTTACTACAAAAGAAATAGATATATGTACCCAAAAAGCTGATCGATCATGGCAAAGTTGTCCAGATCAAACGGCAAGAAAAAGAATATAATGGCATGAAGACAGTGGTAGAAATGTTTCAAAAGAGTTTTCTATCAGACAAGAGGTCAATGACAAACCATGATACGGCACTCATGCCAAGACCCTAACTCCACCACAAAAACTAACTCATGAGTGGAGGTTTGGCCCCAACTTAAGTACCACTCCACAATCTCTTGTGGAGCCGATGTGGGATCGTATCAAACCATTTTGATGAGTTCGAGAACTCAAAGGATCATGTGGCTAATGACGTTAAAGAAGGGCATTTCGCGGTGATGGCGGTGGACAATGATAAGCTCATGAGATTCATCGTTCCTCTGAGTTGTTTGAGGCATCCAACTTTCTTAAGGTTGCTGGAAAAAGCTGCAGAGGAGTATGGGTTTGAGCATAAAGGTGCACTCATGCTTCCTTGCAGGCCAAGTGAGCTGGAGAGGATTCTTGAATTGCCAAGCAATATAATGGAAGAGCAGATTGGAACTCTTGTACAAGTCAAGAGCTTGTATGTCCAATTTCATTTAATTTGTTTTTTAATAGTTAATTAATACAATTCAATTTTGATCAACATTCTGAAACATTTTATGTTAAAAATGTTTAGTTGTGTTTCTTGACACTTACAACATAATTTCTCCATACAAATAGTTTAATGGTGCTCTATTTTTTTGAAAACCAAAGGAAAGCTATATATTAAATACTGAATAAAGCAGAAATACAATCCGGTGGTGAAGATACCCATGAACCAAGGACACACTCAGAACCAGCCGCCCGCGCAAGAGCATGAGCCACGTGATTCGCTGAACTACGGATATGGCGAATGCTAACATTCCCAATATCCCTAAGAATACTATGACATTGCTTAACAATAGCACCTACATACGAGAAGTCTAATAATAATGAATTAGAAGCAAGACAGAAATTTAAACTGATTCCAAAATAAAACTACTATGACCAAAACAGCCTCCTTTGCCGCCATAGATTCGGCTAAATAGGGGTCATTACCACAACTGAGACGACCGCTAATCGCTGCCACAAAAGCACCATTATGATCTCGAAGCACAGCCCCATAACCAGCACCATCCGTAAATACAGCCGCATCAACATTACACTTAAAGAACATTTACTAGAGGAGGCACCCATATGCAACCAGCCGTACTGTCTTGCGCTTCAGTGGATGGAGATAAATGTTGTTTCCATATTGAACACCATGAAGCCACTTGTGTCCGCAAGCCATATTGAAAACCTGATCCCTAGATTAGTAAAATACGACCTATTAATCGTATGGCAAATCCGATTCCTTAGATCGGTAGAGTTCGGATGACCCCTGTAGTCCAAAAGACTGTGCTTAAAGTTTTACTCTTTTTCCTTGACTAGGATTTTTTCCCGTTGGGTTTTTTCTTAGTCCAAGGTTTTTTAGCGAGGCAACCGGCATAAGTCACAGATTATATGGTCAGCTTTCAGCTCGAACTCTTCCTCATTGGCTCTTAAAATTGTGCTCTTTTTTCCTTGCCTATGATTTTTTTCCCATTGGGTTTTTTCTTAGCCCAAGGTTTTTAACAAGGCAACTAGCGTGAGTCGCGGACTGTAAGGCCAGTCTTCCAGCTCGACCCCTTCCTTGTTGACTCGACGTCAGGGCTCGGACTGGGGGGCTACTTGATAGAGATTATACCCCGAGTGTACGATTTACTATACGTTATACGATCCTAGGTCGGTCAAGATTCAGGTCAAGGTCGTGTGATGGGGTATAATCTCTATCATATACTATTAATAAAAAGTTAAAAACAAAATCCTCAATTTTAACTTCCCGCCCAAAACACTCCCTATACTATTAAAGTTTGCGTAATATTGTAAAATATGGTAATACAATTCATATTCGTACTACAATTGTACATTAAACTATGGTAATACAATCTCTAATAGAATATGTTCTTTCATACTTTCATATTCTTAATACAATTATAGATTAAAATTACTAATCGTAATAATATATTAATATATTACATATATTTCCGTGCAACGTAATCTATACTATAAATAAAAACAAAATCCACACTTTTAACTTCCCGTCCAAAACACTTCTTTACAATTAAGGTTTGCCTAATAGTAGTAGTAGTGTTCAGAAAATTTACTAACTAATTTAGTAGATATGAATATAAGGGTGATTGTGAAGGGGAGACAAAGAATCCGTAATTCATAATTTTGAATAAAATACACGTTGTTATTTGACTATTAAAATTGCATTACGAATACTCTCAAATTTGAAGGATACAGCCCAATTGCAACAGAAGAAGAAGATCGCATGCAACTCCAAATCAGAATAATCAACGTCCTTCTCAAATCCATATAGTACTGCATGCAAGCTAAGGTTGGCTCAAAGGAAGCAGCCATGTCTTTTCAAGCTTCCAAGCACTTAGCATGTTAGTATATAACTGAGGTTTGGCACATGCATGTGGCCAATTTTTTACCACATATATATACAAACGATACTCTTATATTATTATAGAAAACCCAACTTTAATCATTGTCTATACTTGTTATGCTTCACATCATGTCACAGTTGGTGCCTTGCTGCCCAACTTTTTAATCATTATATTATATTTTTGTGTTTTATTTTAAATATATAAATTTTATGTATTAATTGTTAAAGATAATATATTGTTGCATGAATTAAGGGAAATTAAGTAGAATTTTGATTCAGTACGTAGTATCCAAATTCTACGTGCCGGACCATTGCATGCATGCATAAATAAGTAAATAAGGTTAATTCTTACGGACGTTTGGTTGGAGGGAATGAATTATGTGAGAAAAAATTGTAATTTCATGGGAGAATAATAATGTGGGAATAAATTAAAGTGAGAGTTTAAATTCTAGTGTTTGGTTGGCAGGAATAAAATTATGAAAATTTTAATTCCAATGTTTGGTATACATGGGAATTGAAAGGGAATTGAATAAGTGGTATAAAGTCCAAAATGCTCATTGTTGTTGTTGATGTTATTATTATTATTATTATTATTATTATTATTATTATTATTATTATTTGCATATTCAAACACCCAAAAAAATATAACATATTAAATTCAAAATTTTGTTCTTCAAAATGTAGGTAAATATGCTATATACACCTCAAATTTAAATTCTTTGAGAGTTTTGAGAAAATATACTTGATTAAGGTTGGTCTAGAATGATTATTGCTTAGGAATGACGTTCTCTGTTGATAATAGTCAAAAATAATACACGCTATCATCTAGAAGGGAAGTTGTGGCATTAATTTTAGGTTAAAAAATGAGGGGTAATTTTGTCTTAGGACTCTCTTTTTTTTCTTCCTAAAATCCATGGAATTAAAATTCCAAGGGGGCCATGGGATTTTTATTCCATGAAAATGAGGGAATTGCAATTCCCTCCAACCAAACTATGGAATTTAGTTGCCATTGGAATTAGGTGTGAATTAAATGGGAATGTAATTTAAATTCCCTCCAACCAAACACCCTGTTATTGGCATGCATGTGAGTTATTTTTCTAAAATCTCTTCTGTTAAGTTTTTGCATTGGGTTAATCATATCAAATATGAGTGTATGTTTTAGTATGTCAAAAGTTATAGCTTGCAGCAAAGACGTAACTTTATTTCTTTATATATAGACACCACATTTCTTTCGCCAATAATCCTTTAATCACCAATTGCTGGACTTGACGCGTTACTGGCCTCTACCTCAACACTATGCATCTCTTGTATGATTATTTTCATACTATTACAGAAGAATGAGGCTTATAGAATACATATCGCCGGGTAACGACTATTAGTTGCATTTCTCACCCAATGACACCCAATTGATAGATCAACTTAAACAAGATATCTTTGCCGGCTAGGGTCACAGGGCGAGGAGAAAACCTTGTTAAAAGAACTTAAACAAGATATATAGACACTCATCACTTCAAGACAACTATGAAGTACTAAGCAAGGGTACGGTGGGAAATTAAATTTTTATGTAATTAATGACTATAAGTTGAGATTCTCAGGCAATCTAGGTTCCACAAGTGTAACCAGTGGGGTTTCAAGAAAGAGATCATGTTTAGACTCGGTTAACTTTATGCATGGCAAGGTAGGAGAGACATCCCAAGTGAAGCCTTGAAGAAGCCTAGCCATCAACATTGTAGTCATCAAAGAGCCTAGTTTAACAGCCGGACATCCTCGTCTCCCAGTATGCGGAAGAGGACGGCGGACCAGTGGGCTCCGCCGGTGAGCTCCGTCAGTTGGGGCGGGTGGTTGTGGCGGTATGTGATGTTCCGCCGAGGTGTTCCTTCAGTTCACTTCTGGTTCTGTTCCAGTAGTTATTTTATTGGTCTGTTGACTCTGTTGATTCATCTTTGATTCTGGAATGTGTCTTGAACATATTGTTGAGTATTTCACCTTGATTGTTGAGTAATTATTCATGTTCTGTGCCGATGCGTGACGATGGTGGTGTGGGCTGAAACCCCACCACCTTGTTTGCTAGGATTTTGAAAAAAAAAAAAAGATTTTTGAACGTACCAGGAGAAGTCAGGAAGCAGAACTGAAGGACGGTGAAAAATAATGGGAGAGGAAAAGAGTTTTTATACAACAACCTAGGTATTTTCACAAGGAAATATCAATTATGGTGGAAATGAGAAATCATTCCTAAAATCAAAAGGATTTCCTAATCAAATCATGCCAAATATTTATTCAAAATCACAAGGATTTTCTAGTCAAATCCTGCTAAAATTGTTCAGGTCCTTATTTAGTTTTTACTCCGGGTAATTACGAGGCTGACGCAAAAAAAAAAAAAAAAAAAAAGGAGGGAGACAAGCATCGAACAAAACAATATTTTATTCCTTAAAATATTCGCTGTGGAACGTACAAATAACATCTCTCTTATTCAACCAAGACTACTGCACTCAGACTACAGGACTGCACTCAGACTTTTGCAAACTTCAGTCTTGTATGCCAAAGGAAGCTCGTCCTCAACGGCAGGGACCATAGCTAGATTCTCTCTCTTCGTCAGAAACCAGTTCTTGCTTTGGTTCATAGAGCACGGCGGCCCATTCCTCGTCCACAGCGCGGTTTCTTGTTTCGGGTGTAC
>NC_044922.1:15808478-15810356 GCF_003576645.1 Ipomoea triloba
GTACACCCGAAACAAGAAACCGCGCTGTGGACGAGGAATGGGCCGCCGTGCTCTATGAACCAAAGCAAGAACTGGTTTCTGACGAAGAGAGAGAATCTAGCTATGGTCCCTGCCGTTGAGGACGAGCTTCCTTTGGCATACAAGACTGAAGTTTGCAAAAGTCTGAGTGCAGTCCTGTAGTCTGAGTGCAGTAGTCTTGGTTGAATAAGAGAGATGTTATTTGTACGTTCCACTTGATTAAGGTTGGTCTAGAATGATTATTGCTTAGGAATGACGTTCTCTGTTGATAATAGTCAAAAATAATACACGCTATCATCTAGAAGGGAAGTTGTGGCATTAATTTTAGGTTAAAAAATGAGGGGTAATTTTGTCTTAGGACTCTCTTTTTTTTCTTCCTAAAATCCATGGAATTAAAATTCCAAGGGGGCCATGGGATTTTTATTCCATGAAAATGAGGGAATTGCAATTCCCTCCAACCAAACTATGGAATTTAGTTGCCATTGGAATTAGGTGTGAATTAAATGGGAATGTAATTTAAATTCCCTCCAACCAAACACCCTGTTATTGGCATGCATGTGAGTTATTTTTCTAAAATCTCTTCTGTTAAGTTTTTGCATTGGGTTAATCATATCAAATATGAGTGTATGTTTTAGTATGTCAAAAGTTATAGCTTGCAGCAAAGACGTAACTTTATTTCTTTATATATAGACACCACATTTCTTTCGCCAATAATCCTTTAATCACCAATTGCTGGACTTGACGCGTTACTGGCCTCTACCTCAACACTATGCATCTCTTGTATGATTATTTTCATACTATTACAGAAGAATGAGGCTTATAGAATACATATCGCCGGGTAACGACTATTAGTTGCATTTCTCACCCAATGACACCCAATTGATAGATCAACTTAAACAAGATATCTTTGCCGGCTAGGGTCACAGGGCGAGGAGAAAACCTTGTTAAAAGAACTTAAACAAGATATATAGACACTCATCACTTCAAGACAACTATGAAGTACTAAGCAAGGGTACGGTGGGAAATTAAATTTTTATGTAATTAATGACTATAAGTTGAGATTCTCAGGCAATCTAGGTTCCACAAGTGTAACCAGTGGGGTTTCAAGAAAGAGATCATGTTTAGACTCGGTTAACTTTATGCATGGCAAGGTAGGAGAGACATCCCAAGTGAAGCCTTGAAGAAGCCTAGCCATCAACATTGTAGTCATCAAAGAGCCTAGTTTAACAGCCGGACATCCTCGTCTCCCAGTATGCGGAAGAGGACGGCGGACCAGTGGGCTCCGCCGGTGAGCTCCGTCAGTTGGGGCGGGTGGTTGTGGCGGTATGTGATGTTCCGCCGAGGTGTTCCTTCAGTTCACTTCTGGTTCTGTTCCAGTAGTTATTTTATTGGTCTGTTGACTCTGTTGATTCATCTTTGATTCTGGAATGTGTCTTGAACATATTGTTGAGTATTTCACCTTGATTGTTGAGTAATTATTCATGTTCTGTGCCGATGCGTGACGATGGTGGTGTGGGCTGAAACCCCACCACCTTGTTTGCTAGGATTTTGAAAAAAAAAAAAAGATTTTTGAACGTACCAGGAGAAGTCAGGAAGCAGAACTGAAGGACGGTGAAAAATAATGGGAGAGGAAAAGAGTTTTTATACAACAACCTAGGTATTTTCACAAGGAAATATCAATTATGGTGGAAATGAGAAATCATTCCTAAAATCAAAAGGATTTCCTAATCAAATCATGCCAAATATTTATTCAAAATCACAAGGATTTTCTAGTCAAATCCTGCTAAAATTGTTCAGGTCCTTATTTAGTTTTTACTCCGGGTAATTACGAGGCTGACGCAAAAAAAAAAAAAAAAAAAA
>NC_044922.1:15811382-15817149 GCF_003576645.1 Ipomoea triloba
AAAAAAAAAAAAAAAAAAAAAGGAGGGAGACAAGCATCGAACAAAACAATATTTTATTCCTTAAAATATTCGCTGTGGAACGTACAAATAACATCTCTCTTATTCAACCAAGACTACTGCACTCAGACTACAGGACTGCACTCAGACTTTTGCAAACTTCAGTCTTGTATGCCAAAGGAAGCTCGTCCTCAACGGCAGGGACCATAGCTAGATTCTCTTCCTCTTCGTCAGAAACCAGTTCTTGCTTTGGTTCATAGAGCACGGCGGCCCATTCCTCGTCCACAGGCGCGGTTTCTTGTTTCGGTGTACAAAGCACAATGGCTCCATCTTCTTCAGACACAGTCTTCTGTTTCGGTTCGTAGGGGACAATAACCGCTTCCTCCCCATCAGAAAGGATTGTCACCGGGTCCTCAGCAGTATCTCCAACCTCAGCTCGTGACCACCTAGCATTGCTTTCCTCTACCTCAGCATTTCAAGTCTGGGCAGCTCCATCAGACGTGGCGAACGGCGTCTCTTCTTCATCTTTGTGCCTGTTCTCTTTGGATCCATAAATCCTAAAGAAAACAAAAAAGTGTTGAGGGAGGATTGAAGATAAAACCTAGTCCGAGAGAGTTCTTATACACAGTGGAGAAGCTTATAAAAGGAAGGAGAATCACATCAACTTCTTTGAAGATTATAAAATATTTCACAAATCAAAAGAGTTTTCTTCTAGGATCCCGTACAACAGATTTTTGGCCCAGTACCAAACTATTACTCCCAAGCTACCTCGGCCACTCTCGCTAGCTAGGGAGTGGGGGGCTGGTGACAGGGTAATTAGGTACCCGACCCGGAATTATGGGCAGGACCCGAAGACAATGAACAAATGTCAAACAAGCCGTTATGCATTATTATACATTAAAGATGAGAAGACACTCCAACGGCTCCCAGCATTAATATCCACTTACTGCGCATTGAATGTGAAACAGAGAGTCGTTGCACTCATGAATATAAAAGTACGCTCACACTTGTAGAGAAGACACGCAACATTACTAAGACTAAACTCACTATTGTACTCACCATTGTACTTTGACACTAAGATTAATAATACAAAGATACCGGTAACATTCTTACCGACAATATATATACTTTCTTAACCTATTGAAGTACAAAGAGTCAATACCGTCCCATTGGGGCTCAATTCCATGATCTTCCATTTGGGAGAGTCATTTTGTGACTATTTTTTTTAATTAGATATTTATTCAATTGTGCAGTGTACGGTATTTGACTAATTATATAAATATTATTAAACATATTATATTCTTAAAATTGACAGAACATTTGTCTAAGACATTCTAACATAAATAAAATTGACAGAACATTTTCTAAAGACAAATGAATATACTTTGTGCATTATTACACCATGTTAGTTTGCTACCCACTGACGAGACTATACACTGCTCCTCACTCCTCACTCACTCCAAACCTTAAACGTATGCTTGATATATCATAGTCATACACAAAAAGGTTAGTATAGTTTAGTCTCTATTTAAACATTATGCCCAATCATATCCCAATAGAGAATGTCTCTTTGGATCAATCATTTGGTCATCTGTTCTTAATTTTGGATCTTTATGGATTTTAAAATGTGATTCATATGTTCGGTAAAAAATTAATTTATCCATTTGTTTAATATAGTGTCATAATTTATGAAAATTATCACGGTAAAAATGTTAATATGCATTTCCCTTGCATATCTCCCGCCTTGTGACCACTCCTAATATAGATCACAAGGACATGATTTTAATCCTCCATATCAGTTAATTTATTATAATTTGGCATTCGTACATCTTAAAAAATTAAAAAAAAATGTTAATTGTAGCCTTGAAGATATAATATACATTAAAAAGTAGGCAGGCATGTGGAATAGATAGTAAGATACGGGGTAACCCGATAAGTCCGTTAAGTAGTTGGTTCGATATGATAACCACAAGGTTCTAAATTTGATTGCTATTAAAATCAACTTGTTATCTTTTTTGGCTAAAGTGTCATCTAGCACCATGAACTATATCCAATTATTCATGCCGCACCTGAACTTTCATATCGTATATATTGAGCCGCAAACCAAAATTAAATAAAAAAATCCACCAAGAACTTTTAGCAGGTTTCCAGGTCTTCTTGCTGACATGGCGTCTGATGTGGCATTTCTCTTAACCTTATGTTGTCCATGTAAGCGTTTACATATTTAAAATTTTTTTTAAAAAAAAACAAAATTATTATATTAAAATAACCAGAATTTTATTCTCTTTATTTTCATAATGTATACTTTTCAATATTTCAATTTCAATGTTTCAATTTTTTTTTTTTCAGAATTTATATTTGTTGGCTAATTTATTGTTCAGTATTTTTTCAATTTTTCAAATTTATAGAAATGCTAATTTTTTTTTTGTATTTTTTGTTTTAAAATTATTTTTAATATGTAAATGCTTACATGGACAACATAAAGTTAAAAGAAATGCCACATCACTTGAAAACATGCGCCATGTCAGCAGGAAGACCTGCAAACCTGCTAAAAGTTCTAGGTGAATTTTTAATTTTGGTTTGCGGCTCGATATATAAGATATGAAAGTTCAGTGTGCGGCATGAATAATTGGATATAGTTCATGGTGCTAGATGACACTTTAGCCATCTTTTTTTAATTTGAGTCGGTCCGTTATGAACAACTTAAACTGGTTTACACGTAGGTCATAAGGTTGGATTTACACTTTACCCACTCCTAGATAATAGCTACAGTATCTCTGGCCATCTAAAAGAATAAAAAATAAAATAGTACGTAGTAGTATACTATCTACTATATGCGTGTTCATTTGTTTATTAAAGGAACAAACCCTTCCCTTTATACGGGAAGTGGTGGGTTCGAGTCTCAGTGGAGGCAATACTAACTCTTGTGCTTCAATAGGTTGAGAAAGTAAAAAAAAAAAAAAAAAGAGTTTATTAAAGGAACGTTTATTTTTTGAGAACAAATTAAAGGAACGTTTCAACTTGCACAAAATGCAACCTCATTCACATGCAATGGCTTCCTCTTATAAATCTTTATCTTACAAATGACCCCACCTATCTTCACTGTTACTAAGACTACTACGTGTGTCTATATATATCGGACGGTTAACCTTCTCCGGTACAGTTGT
Organism: Ipomoea triloba; assembly: GCF_003576645.1. Taxonomy (NCBI): domain Eukaryota; kingdom Viridiplantae; phylum Streptophyta; class Magnoliopsida; order Solanales; family Convolvulaceae; genus Ipomoea; species Ipomoea triloba. The sequence goes on from NC_044922.1 coordinate 15,814,547, forward strand.
GCAATTGCTTAGGAGTGTGGTTTTCATTCTTAAGGTGCATAATTTTTCTACTTTTAAGGTGAGTGGTTTGTGTGTTTAAGGTGCGTCAATATTGAAACTTAAGTTCCGTCAACCTAAAGCTTTAGGTGCGTTGATTTTCTTCTTAAGGTGCGTCGTTTTCCTTCTTAAGGTGTTTGATTTGTATGCTTAAGGTGCGTCAATGTTGAAACTTAATGTGCGCCATTTTAAAACTTTAGGTGAATGGTTTGTATTCTTAAAGTGTTTTGTTTGTGTGCTTAAGGTACGTAGTTTGTGTACTGAAGGTGCACGATTTAAAAACTGTAAGTGTGTGGTTTGTGTTCTTGGCTTAAGGTACGTGGTTTGTGTACTTAAGGTGCTTTGTTTTTGTAGTAAAGGTTCACAATTTAAAAACTTTAGGTGTGTAGTTTGTGTTCTTAGCTTAAGGTGCGACATTTTAATGCTTATTAAGGTGTGTAACCACACAATCACATAGGAAGCTATTCTCACACCCGAATCATTCCATATATATATATATATATAGTCTACTCTAACATGGTTATAAGCACCTCAGATCAATTCAATTCTTTCTTCACTAAACACACATACGCGAAAAGCTAATCATGGCAAAGTTGTCCAGGTCATACGGGAAGAGCAAACAATGGCATGAATTGAACCTCAATATAGTGGTACAAATGTTTCAAAAGTGAGTAAAGGTGTGACAATTACCATATTAAATATGGGTAACATTTGTGTGAGACCGTTACGTTTTACGGGTCTCAACCCGTGAGACGGGTTGAATATTTGATTAATGGGTCGGATCTTTGATATCACTAATCAAATATCAAATATCCGACCCGTCTCACGAATTGAGACATGTGAAATAGTCTCACACAAGTTTTTGCGTTTAAACATATATGTTTGGATGATTTAGCAAAGAAATGGAGGAAATTAAAGTTGAGAACATGGTGGATTCTGAATCCGCAACTATTAAAAGAAATTGTGATATCTTTATATTTGTAATTATTGGAGTGATAGAATGTTAGAATCTAAGAGCTTACTATTGTGAAACCTAGCTATTGCAAACATTTTTGTCATTGTATAGCAACAACCTAGAATTAAAATTTGCAACAAATACCTGTCGATCATCTCTGATCTTCTCATCATCTAATCTCCATTATATATCTCAGCAACCTTCTTAGAACTCACCTCATCCAATTATTGATATCCCTTGGAAACAATCAAAGAGTGGCCCTATACTAGCTACCACAACCGCAAACGGACAATAAATATAACGAGTGAATCAAAACCGAAATAATTTCTGAAACTATACCTCATTCTATCAGATAACACGCTCTCATCTGATCTTCCTAAACCGCTGTACCAAAAAACGTGTGTTAAACCATACACAAAGGAGATAACACTGTCGCCATCCTAAACCTAAAAGAGGTGTAAAAAAAATATATGCACTTATTATTGTACGTACTGTGAGTGTAGTACGTACGTTGAAGCTGCAGTAACTAGTGGTACGGTTGGGTTGGGCACACGTACATATGAAGTTGTACGCTCAGGCGTAAAGCTAGCAAATCTTTCACTTCTTTAATTTGATACACCCATGTTCTACTACTACTACTATTATTATTATTAATGCATAGTGGGATTCATGGGTAGTTATTATAACACATTATGGGGTAGTGGTGATTTAATAATCATGTAGAGTAAATTACCAAAATAGTCTCTCGACTATGTTGATTTCACCTTTTTGGTCCTAGTCATTTTGACTTGGCTAATTCCATCCTTCGACTATCAAATTTTTAACCATTTTGGTCCTCCGGTGACTTAGACGATAATTTTTTAGGGATATTATTGGAAGTTCACTAGAAAGCAAGAGGAGAGGGCACTAGAGAGCCCAAAAGAAAATGGCGAATTCACATTGAACTTTCAATAATATCACTAAAAATTTGCCGTCTAAATCATCGGAGGACCAGAATGGTTAAAAACCTGATATTCGGAGGATGTAATTAGCCAAGTCAAAATGACTAGGACCAAAAAGATGAAATCAACCTAGTCGAGAGACCATTTTGGTAATTTACTCAATCATGTATAAATAACTATCTATATAAATGTATAAGGCACTGCCAAATATAATAGACTTGTCTAGTGACATTTTCTCTTTCATTATCTTTTTTTTTCTAGAGTTAGGTTATCACTGTAAGTATATATAGTTATTCAGGATTAGGCTATAATTCAAAGCAGAGTCATGTCTTTTCTCCCCTTACTTACTGGAATTTACCTCTTGATTCAAAAATAGCGGTCCAATACCACCTCAGGGTTGTATCATTCATTTACCTGGATTTCTTGAGCTGCTAAACAAATATAATACAGCCTGTGAGTTTGATGGTTTAATTTAATATGAATATAATTGAAGTGTTAGTTGTTTACCCCCGGCCAGATAGATCCTTATTCATATCACTCCGTGCATTATTGTTTCTTGTCTCCCTGGCGCGTACAAGAGTTAAAGAAGGAGCTGAGGTAGGCGGGCCCCACTTCATCAAATTGTTTTTTTTTTTTTTTTTTTTTTTTTTTTTTTTTTTTTTTTTTTTTTT
>NC_044922.1:15818070-15843371 GCF_003576645.1 Ipomoea triloba
TTTTTTTTTTTTTTTTTTTTTTTTTTTTTTTTTTTTTTTTTTTCATATCATTTCGGCGATTGGATTGAAATGAATTAATTGCATGGGTCAACAAGGAATACATCATGAACCGGCAACAACGACGTTTTCTACTTTAACTAATTTTCGTAACACCAAATTGTACCCTTTTACGCGTAAGTAATTGAACCCAAATTCAAACACTCTGAAACTATACCACATATCCGTGCACGCGTTAGTACAATGCACGGCAGCGATGCCATTTCAATCTCAATAATGCTAAAATAATTACTAGTTTTGAAGAAGAAAAATCATTCTTATGAACAGGGCAACTGATGTATATATGTGGTTGTTTGAGCTGATGAAGATTCATGCATCCACACCAAAATGCAATGCCATGCATGATGCATCGCCGTTATTTCAATAGTTGAAATGATGAGAAACTATTCAGCACAGAGCATATAATATACAAACATAAATGTACAATCTAACTATTAGTTCAGACTTTTAATTGAGATTGAACACATGTTTTAATTTCGTATCAGAGTAAATTAGTGTATAAACGCTTATCCATTTTCAAGAATTAATAATAATCATTATTCTTAAAATTGATACAACATTGCCAAAAACATTCTTAGTTAGATAAGTAAGGACAAATGAATATACTTTGTGCATTATTCCACCATGTTAGTTTGCTACCCACTGACGAGACTATACAGCGCTCCTCACTCCTCCCCTGGCCTTAAACATCGATGGACCATTTCTCTTAATTATGTTTATTTAATTGCTCACAAAATATCAAGCTAAGCTAGCATATATGCTTGATCTGTGACGTATCATAGACTCATAGTCATAAATCTATGAAACATAAAACGAGAAGTATCTTTAGTCTCTATTAAAAAATTATGCATAATCCCAACAGGGAATGTGTCTTTTGGATCAATCATTTCATCATATTATTATTTGTGGAACTTTATGGATTTTAAAATGTGCTTCAATTCATATGTTTCTTGAAATTTTATTTTATTGATCTATTTAATATTGTCCTGTACTCTTGTAATTTATCAGTCTTCACGTAAAAAAAAAAAAGTATAATAATAATATGGTAGTATATGCTCAATTAAGTTAAATGTGAATTTGACCTTAGAGAATTAGTTGCTAGCGGTTAGCCCTTACCTACTAATTGGTTGTATTAATTTTTTTGTAAATAAGTGTTTGTGAAAATTATATGTTAGAAAAATGTCTGATATCGTAAAAGAACCTGAGACATTTAAAAAAAAAAAGGGAAACGCTTGATCACAATCTTCAAGCGTGTGAAGACACATGTCCTAAAAGTTTCTAATTTCACTTAACAAGCAACAAGGGTGAACAAATCAGAACTTTTGAGATACAAAGAACAATGCCAAACTTTTTAGATTGCTTTTCTAAAAAGTTCACAAATTGCAACTTGAAATTTTTGTTTTATATAAAAATACTCTCTCGTAAGTAATATAGTTACTTAGTCAAGAATAATACACTCCTTTTTGCTCGTGTGTTGGCAACTTATCATGGATTTTTTTTTATTTTCTATTTTATATCCATCATCAAACATCATTTCTTTAATCCTCTTAATACAAGAGTAATGAAGAAGGTTACTTGGAAGTTTTTTTTTTTTTTTTTCTAACTTCTACAATCATCATTCTCATAATGATTAAAATAATTTAAATTTTAATTTAAATTATTTACAAATTAAATGTCTATTTAACTAATTAATAATTTATTATATTAATAAAATAATATTTACAATCCCTGAAATTAAAAGATATTAGGATGTCCTATTACTTTGAGGAAAAGTTTTCCAAAACGTTCTGAAAAATGTCCTCTCCTCCCAGAAGACATTGTTTCCTTTCGGAAAATATCGCTTCCTTTATGATGATACCACCCACTCCAGATGATATCACTCCTTCCGAAAGAAACCACTTCCTTCCGATAGTCATTCTCAAGTACTTTCGGAAGACACTGCTTCCTTCCGAAAATACTTCCAGCTAAATTTTCCAACATTTTTTATCAGTTAAATTAAATAATTACTACCAAACATAAATAATGTTCTCAACTTCACAACACTAAAATATTATTTATGCTTCCGGTAGATATTTCTGAATTAATATATTCAACTATTTACTATATAAACATCCGACAAATTATTAACTTTAATCTATTTTATAATAATAATAATAATAATAATAATAATAATTTTATTAATTATTAAATAATTACACATACATATAAAACATATGTTAATAATTATTTTATAATAAAAAATTAAATTAAACAATACTTAATTAAAAAATTATTTTCATTATTTTTTCATAAACAATCACATTAAAAATTAAAATAAAATAACAATATGTGAGTTAAAATAAAAAGTTCATAAAATGAGGGAAATTACTCCTATAATTTGAGAAAGGAAGCGAGGGTTTTAAAGAAATTTGATAATATACTTTCAAAAATCAAAGTTAAAAGTTACTCAAACTCTCAAAACAACTTTTTTTTTCAAATCAACTTTTTTAATTAAAAAAATAAAGATAATCTCAAAAGCAATTTACCAAGTCCTAAAACACCTATATTAGCCATAAAACAGCAAAAAATGATAAATAAAAAAAGTTAAAAATTATTTACCTAGACAATTACATATATTGATGTTGTGGACAAAACTTGAAGCATGATTGCGACTTGTGGCAGGTGCATTTACGACTTTACGTGTACTTTGCGTGTACGAACAAGAATTCGGGTCGACTTCTAGTATCTAGTTGTCATGTGGCAGAAAATAAACATGAAGGCATCAAGGCATGGGTTGAATCAGATGAAATTAATAATAATAATAATAATAATAATAATTTGCAATATTGGTGGAAATATCATTTGCATTATAACTACCATAAACCGGAACGGAGTAGCGATATTTGAATGTGCACCACTTGCAACATTCATATATATCATTTTCACTGTCAACATGAAGGTTACTGAAACCGATCAAATTAATTGGTTTTTATAAGATAGTTGGTGAATAAGCCCCCAAAAAATAAAAATTAAATAAAATAGGATTTAAATTTAAGAAATAATCCTTTTGCAACGGAAAAGTTAGTGACGAAATTGCGACGACAATTTGTTTCGTCATTTTTTTACGACGAAATATTATGATGGAATACAAAATTTGCAACAGAAAGGTTAGGGATGAAATTGCGACAATAATTATTTCCGTCCTTATATTTCATCATAGAAATATAAAACGGAATATGAATTTTGCGACGAAATATTTCTTTTCATGCGATTGCGACAGAAAGAAACATTTCTGTTGCCAAAACGGCGACGGACTGTACTCGTGATGGAAACTTCCGTCACCACGCTCTCGACGGATTAATTCCGTCACAAAATGAAATACGAGAAGCCTTGACACTACATAATAGATTCAATTGCGAAAATGTAAAAATTCGCTGCAAAACGTGATTTGCGACGAAAAAAATTCCATCACTAATCGCGATTTTTCTTGTAGTGGAGGGAAATCTAAATCATGTGTAACACACTTTTTTTCTTAAAACTGATTCGCTATCTCTCGAGGGTGTTAGGAGTCTTATAGTGTCAATTTCTCAGGATAAAATGAATTTACAGCAATATATTTGAACATTCAAACTATATTGCTCTCAACGAATTCACACCCGTTGCTTAGCTCAATTCGCACAATATGTACCCCTCATTGACTCTTTAGGTCCAACCTACACCTGATCATTATACTGTGGTTTGTGGACTATGTTCCACATTATTGCAAAGTGGATCACTTACCTTTTTTTTTTGCAAACTGTAAATCACTTACCTAAGGTTTATTTTTAGTATATTGAATACTCATTTTTAATATATTATACTATTCAAAAGTAATTTATCAATACATTACAAATGAATATTCAATATATTAAAAATGAACATTTATCAGTGACCATCTTCTAACGTGAACCATGGTATACAATATAATTTGCCACCCCGTCTTGTACTCTAGAAAACCAATCACTCTATGGACCAGCAGGGCAAAATTATATCTCTCCTTGATTACTTTTAAAAATTTATACTTTTGTTTGCTATATAATCTATATTTATCTATAAGAATGAAAGGAAATAAAATATTGTTTAGACTTAATAATCAGTCAAACACTTAAAAAATATACAATAAAATAAAGTTGGTATGATAGAAAGATACAATATACTATACGCGTGTTTATTATTTGTTAATCAAAAGGGACATTTCAACTTGCAATTTAGGATAAAATCAAACCTGGTTCACATGCAATGTTCTCCTCCTATATACCTTATCTCATCCCTCTTCACTGTTACCAACACTCTATATATAGCCCACTCTAACATGGTTATTCACAACCTCAATTCAAATCTAGAAAAGGAAACACGCAATTCAAGTATCATGGCAAAGTTGTCCAGATCAAACGGGAAGAAAAAGAATGGCATGAGCCTCAAGACAGTGGTGCAAAAATTTCAAAAGAGTTTTGTACCAGACAAGAGGTCATCTGTTGATCATTTTGACGAGTTCGAGAACTCAAAGGATAATGTGGCTAATGACGTTAAAGAAGGGCATTTCGCGGTGATGACTGTGGACGACGATGAGAAGCTCAAGAGATTCATCGTTCCTCTAAGTTGTTTAACGCACCCTTCATTTTTAAGGCTGTTGGAAAAAGCTGCAGAGGAGTATGGGTTTGAACATGAAGGTGCACTCATGCTTCCTTGCAGGCCAACTGAGCTGGAGAGGATTCTTGCCAAGCAATGTAATGGAGGAGCAGATTGGAAGTGTTGTACAAGTCAGGACCTTTTATGGTCAAATTAAATGTGGAAGTGGAAAAATTGTCCAATTTAATTTGTTTGTTAACAGTTAATACAATTTGATTTTGATCAATATTTCGAAACATATATATTACTTTAAAGTGTTTAATAGCAATGTATGCAAAAATCGCACCTAAGCACTGATTGCGCTAGACGGTTGGCAGCGAAATCGTTGTTCTAGGCAGTCCGCTGCCTAGGCACCCTTCTAAGTGGCCTAGGAGCCGACTAGGTCGCGGCAGACTTGGCAGCCTAGGCGGTCGTCTAGGCCGTCGATTAGTTATTTTTTAGTTTTTTTTTTTAAATTTGTTATTTTGCTCAGAGTGATGTCATTTTTAGTGAACTAACCTTTAATTATTCAAATCGGTAGCAATCCCCAAAAAATGCAATAAAAAAATTCGAAATCAGGTACTCTAATATTAGTACTTTGTGAGTTGTGATTTTGTGTTGTGTTTTGATTCTTTAAATCTTAATATAATTTACATTTTCAGATGTTTTTAGGTTATAAGTAATATTTAATACTTTAGTATTAATTATTAAAGTATTAAATAGTTTATAATTATTATGCGTTAATTTTTTTTAAAAAACGAGAGTTCGAATAGTGTAGCGATTTTTTGCAACCTTGTTTAATAGTGTTTCTCAATACAAGGAATATAATACTACTTACGCCATAGTTTCTTTATACAATTGATTTTATAATGGTGCTTAGCTTTATTCAATAAGAATTAATTAAGTTTACAAAAAGATCAAGATGCTAAGTATATTGGCCCAAAATAAGTTTGGAGGCAAATTATTGTGTTGACCATGGTTCACATAGTGATGTGTGGAACATAAAAATGTACATTTTTAATATGCTAAATGTATATTATTTATGTACTGGATGTACATTATATAATATAATGTACATTATACAATATAATGTACATTATTTGATAGTATGGTCCACGCAACTGTGTGGACCATAATGATTGAAGTTTGGGTGGGACTTGAGCTTGAGCCGATTGAACTAGATTGATAATTATTAATCTGAAAATAATGAGCTGTGTTTGACTCATTTTTAAGTCTAGAATGATAATTATAAAGTATTTGATAATTTGTGAAACAATCCTAAATCCTAAATAGTAATTATTTCAATCATATATATATATATCACTACTCATCATCACAAGGGATTCTGTGTGGCCAAAACATTCTCAATAGGCATAAATTTTGAGGAGTTTTTGCAAGTGTGACTAGGAAAGAGAAGATATGAGGGAAGAAAGAAAAAAAAAAACAAAAACAAAAACATAAACTAAATCTGAAAAAAAAAAGAAAAAAAGAGGAGAAATTAAACATTTACACGCCCGACTACAACGCGAGACAACATTTTGCTTCCCTTTTTTTTTCTTTTCTTTTTTTTCCTTGATGGGTCTCACCGTCTCACTATGGAGACAAAAACAAGGCCCTTATGTTATGCAAAACCACCAAAAAAATCACTACCCCCATTTGTTAAAAAATCAGCTTCAAGTTTTTAAGCATTGAAAAATCACTTGTGGATGCTCTTAGTACAAATGAACCTTTGGTCCTCAAATAATGTAATTTTAAAAAATAAACATTTAATATATTAAAAATGTACTTTATTTCAGTGGTTCACTCTACTAAGTGAATTATGGTGCATGCTATAATGAATAATGCAATTAGAGCACAACTTCATCCACTATATCCCATCTTGTCACATAAAATGTGTTTTTTTTTTTTTTCATCCGATATTGTGGGACACTGGGACTAATTCAAAGGTCTACTCTCAGGTAAAAACTTGGCCGAGCTCAAACCTCTTTAACTTACCAACTGCCCTAAGCTAAACGGAGTTAAATTTTGATTCAATAGATATATATTTCTGTCCGGTACCGACAAGTGACAGCATCATGTAAAAACTGTTTTTCCCTTTCAGTTCGTTTTAAAAGTCATGTTTCTGAGGAATTGGTGATTCTAAAAAAGAGGTGTAAAAAAATGTACATATGAACTTATTATTGTACTGTGAGTGTACTACGTTTGGGCTGGGCACACGTACGTATGGAGTTGTACGCTGGCGTAAAGCTGGCAAACCCTTCTTTAATTTCTTCTTTTCCCTTTTATTATATTAGATTGTATATTGTTTTTTTGCTATCATTTGGGCGATTGAATTGAATTGCATGGGTCAATAAGCCAAGAGGATTGGCGTACATCATGAACTGGCAACAACGACGTACACTTCTTCAAGTAATAATGTACGAAAGAAAAAACGAGGAAATTGCATGCCAAGCTAAGGAATCACATGAAGGACCGACAGAAAGCCCCACCACCTGCGGTAATTAATATAATGTTGTGTCTTTCAAAAAAAAAAATAATGTTGTGCCCGTCTATGAATTACCGCATTTCCGTGCATGCTTTAGTACAATACACGGCAACCATGCCATCACAATCTCAATAATGCTAAAATAATGACCCTTGTTTCTTATGAACATATATGGCATCTTATCTGGGTTGTTTGAGCTGAGGATTCCTTCATCCATACCAGCATGGCATGCATGTGTGATGCATTTATAACCCGTGACCTGGTTCTGATATCACTTGTTAGAATTAGGCACTTACCACTACGCCAGAAGCTATGGCTAGTAGCAAAGACACAATTTTATTTCCTTATTGACGGTCATTACATTTTCGAGAAACATGGTGCTAGACTTGACCATTTGGTCCTTCCTAGCGTCCGCCTAACAATTCCCTAGCTACCAATTGAAGGACCTAACCTTTTACCGGTCTCCGCCCAACAAAATGGCATGCTGCATCGTCTGGATTGTTTGAATGGTGAAAGTTGAAGAAATTCTCTTACCTCTTATATGTTGGATCGTCTGGATTGTTTGAATGGTGAAAGTTGAAGAAATTCTCTTACCTCTTATATGTTGGAAGAAATATGAGTGGTGACTAGTGTATAACTACTTAGCTTGCACATTTTTCAAATGTCAATATATTGCTAAAAGACTATTCCTAATTGTGTGTGCTTGTTATTGTATTGTAGGATGAATGATGAATTGAAGATCAGATGAAAGAAGTCAATGTCATTTAGAGCATTCAAAATAGGGTTTACCTACTGGGCCAGACTGTCCTGTCACAATATAGGTAGGGAGTGGAGTTTTGATTTTAACAGTCCCTTAAAATAGCATATCTTAGCCAAAAATCTAGTGGCACCCGGTTTACACTCCAACATGAAGGGGAGTGGGTTCGAGCCTCAGGGCGACTGTAGTAGTACTCAAAAACCTACCAAAGAAAGGGCGGGAGCTTTTGCCTGTCCCATCCCGCCAGTTTGTATTAACATGTTTAATGTCATCCTTGCCTAATAAACGATGTGAAATAAAAACTTCTTTATTTTCATAAATTTAAAAAAAAAGACCTCTAGAGATCTATGGAGATGAATCTCTATAAAGGCGAAGGAGGTTGAAGGGATGAAACTAAGGCAACGACCATGACTGCTTTCATCCCTTCAACCTCCTTCGTCCCCATCTAAAGACGAAGGTCGAGACCTTCATCTTCAAAGATCCATGGAGATCAACATGTGTCTTCTTTATAGATTTTTGAAGGCGAAGGGTCTCCAAATCCATGGAGATCCTATAGTACGTGTCCACAGATCCTATAGTCTCTGATGGAGATTTTGTGACTACTAACTACGACGATTAGTTTCTTAGATTTTTAACTTTTTTTTTAATTCCACATTTTAATCTAGCAAGTGAACTGTTATTTTCAATTATTTGGTGTGGATTGCACGACTTTAGAATTTTTGAAAGGAGCTTAAAGAAACACCCCCCCCCCTCCAGAAAAAAAAACATCATTGGCTTAATTGGTATTTTTCGCTGGTTCAATAGTCAATTTGATCATTATTTTTTTCTTTTTGAATTATGATTTTGACTTCAAATTTATATAATTTAGACCGTACAACACCAACATTATCGGTTAGAATTGAACACGAATCTTAGTTATAGGACTTTAACTTTCATGACATGAAAGTTAAATAAGTACAAAATCAGATATAATGAGTGGTTATTCGATCCAATTCATAAAAGCAACGTTTTATTAATGTTGAAAGTCGCCATCTTTCCTATTCGCTTCTAAGTGGCCGGAATAGTTGATCTTGTAGAAAATCTCTTGAGCAAGCAACATGCAAGGTTTCTGACTCTTTGTCCACCCCGACCAAATCATCAACAATGCCTTTAATAGGTTGTTTGATGGATAAGATTTTTTTTAGATATTTTCCAAATCTATCCAAGAAATATCAATTTCCCTAGAAAAAAGGGCACTTTTCTCTGCACTTTTCTGAGAAAAGAGTTCATCATTAGGACCACCAAGTTGCTTTTTGATCATTTATATGACAGCAGGATAGAAAGGGAAATTATGTAATAAAAAGCTCCAACAAAATTGGATGTTTACAACTCATCAATGCCTCAAATCTCTCTTAGTTTTCATATGTCCAAAAGGCTTCATAAATTCTTTTCAAAAAAAAAAAAAAAAGGCTTCATAAATTCTTATAATTGAATTTATGCTAAATTTGGCAAAAAAAGTTTATTTTAAAGAGATACCAATAGCTGGAAGAACACACTGCCGTCTTCTTTGTTGGCATAGAAGTGCTTGACATTAGTACTGTCAAAATGGGCCAAAGCCCGCGGTTCGGCCCGCACCCGCCCCACCGTGAGGCGGGTTAGGGTCATGAAAAAATAGGTCCGCAAAAATACGGGCCTAACGGGGTGGGCTAGAATTGACCCGCAACCCATGCGGGTTAGCCCGCGGGCCAAGCTTTTTATATATATATATAATATGTATAATATATATATAATATATAATATAATATTTATATATATATCAAATATATAATATACAAACTTAGGGTTCTGTGACGGGGTGGGCTAGAATTGACCCGCAACCCATGCGGGTTAGCCCGCGGGCCAAGCTTTTTATATATATATATAATATGTATAATATATATATAATATATAATATAATATTTATATATATATCAAATATATAATATACAAACTTAGGGTTCTGTGACGGGGTGGGCTAGAATTGACCCGCAACCCATGCGGGTTAGCCCGCGGGCCAAGCTTTTTATATATATATATAATATGTATAATATATATATAATATATAATATAATATTTATATATATATCAAATATATAATATACAAACTTAGGGTTCTGTGACGGGGTGGGCTAGAATTGACCCGCAACCCATGCGGGTTAGCCCGCGGGCCAAGCTTTTTATATATATATATAATATGTATAATATATATATAATATATAATATAATATTTATATATATATCAAATATATAATATACAAACTTAGGGTTCTGTGACGGGGTGGGCTAGAATTGACCCGCAACCCATGCGGGTTAGCCCGCGGGCCAAGCTTTTTATATATATATATAATATGTATAATATATATATAATATATAATATAATATTTATATATATATCAAATATATAATNATCAAATATATAATATACAAACTTAGTGTTCTGTGCACGCACAGAACACTAAGTTTGTATATTATATATTTGATATATATATAAATATTATATTATATATTACATTATATATTATACATATTTTATATAATATATATTTAATTTTTATTTTTTATTTATATTTTTAAACCGCGGGGCTCGCCAACCCGCGTGGGGCGGGCTAGGGTTATAGTAATCCTAGCCCGCAGGCCTAGCGGGCCGGCCCGCAAAAGTCCGCTAAAATTTAGGCCCGCAGTGGGGCGTGCCTAATGGGGCGGGCCGGCCCGCTTTGACAGCTCTGCTTGACATGGTAAATTGGTATTAGAGCAGATTCGAAGATAAAGTTACATCTTCACTAGTAGCTATAACTATAATTTTTGTCTTTTGGTACAGTTGATCCTGACAGTAAGATGTTATATTCAACCAGCCTCCAAAACTCTGCCCAAAATTATCAGTCTGACACACATAATTGCATAGGTTATTTCAATAACAAAAAACATTAATTTAGATGCATTATTAGAGATTATAATGTTGAAATATATCAAAAGCTCGAACAACGTTGGATGTTTACAACTCAATGCCTCAAATCTCTCCCAGCATGCATATGTCCAAAAAGATTCATATATAAATACCTATAATTGAAAATATGCTAAATTTGGCCAAAAAAAAAAAACCAAAGAAAAAAAAAATATCAATAGTACAGTTAGATCAAACACTTACTACTTTCTCAAAAATTATAACAAGTAGCTAAGATAAATTTATTTCTTTATACTTGCGGCGTAGCACTCAACACAATATTCTTCCAAGCCTCTGCACAACAATATCAGATTGACTTACATAATTACATAGATTTTGATAACAAATGACATTAGTTTATATGTATTATTAGACATTATAATATTGAATAATCAACTCAAATATAAAGGTATATATGGATATTATCATATTAATAAACATTATTCTTAGAATTGACAGAACATTACTTGTCTAAGACATTCTTAGATAGCTAGATAGGCTAGGACAAATGAATACGGAGTATATGATAATTTGTGCATTATTGCACCATGTTAATTTGATACCCTGCCCTCGGACAAGACTATACAGTGCTTACTCCTGATCTTATACAAGGGTGGTCCATTTTGATTAATTTTGTTTGCTCACAAAATATCAACCTAACTGCAACTAGCATATATGCCTGTTATATGATATATCATAGTCATAAAGAATATTTAAAAAGGCAGCATCGTTTAGTCTCTATTTTAAGATTAAATCACATCCCTAATCCCATCAGAGAATATGTATGTCTTTCAATCAATCATTTGATAATCTTGTTTTTGAATGAACATTTAAAAATATTCCTTTCAAATTTTATTTTATTAATCTATTTAATATATAGTCTCATGATTTATTAATCTTTACATAAAAAAAATATCTCGTTTGTCTCATTTTGTATGTCTTGTTTACTATTTATTGGTCAAACAAACTCTTTTTTCTTTAATTATTTTTTAGTATTTTTTAATTATTTTTAAATTTCATATATGTATTTAATTAGTAGTACTTTTATATAGTTTTTAAATATAATAAATTTTATATGCTAATATTAAACTTAACATTATAAAAAATTAAATTAAAAATAACTTCAGTTAACCATCGTTAACCAAACCAAACAAATAAAGTTGGACAGAAGGAGTACTTGTTAAACATGATTATGGTAACAATGAGTGCAAATGCACCAGTGTACTCCCTCTGTCCTATTTTATGATTTTTATCTGTCATACTTATTATTCATTAGTCAAACCAACTATTTCTTCTTTGTTTATTTTCTTTGTTATTTTTTTACTAAATTTTAAATTCGATTTTTTTTTTGTGTTTAATAGTACTTTTAGTGTAGTTTCTAAATATATAAATATTATATAATAATACTAAACTTAATATTATGAAAAATTGAATTAAAAATAACTCCAGTCAAGCCTCATTATCCGAACTGGACACATAAAATGAGACGATTAGAGTAATATGTAAGTTTATGTTAGGTGGGGCAATCACATATTAGTTGGTCGAGAAATTTGCTTGATAACCACAATGTTCCAAATTCAAGTTTTTGTAAGAGTTACCTATTAACCGTTTTTATTATATATAGGCTGATTTATCTTATTGTAATCTTTTGACTAGGATCACAGCACAAACGTTTGCGACTTTGAGTTTACGAACAAGAATTCAGGTCGGCATGTAACATGTGGTAGTTGTTCCCCAATATACACCACGTGCCAAAAATAAATCAAAATGAGTTTATTGCCAACCGAAATTCCCGTGATAAATTATGTGGTACGTATAAGATCTAATGAAAATTTTGTACAAGATTTTTTACATACATATAGTACGAATGACAAGATTGAAGTTTCAAGTTTGGAAATTTAAGTGATGTTATGTTGTGAGCTATCCCAGATTGGCAAGTACATGTTAGTTCAAAGTACGTGAGATTTGGGAGCAACGCTCAATCTTGTTAGTTTTATAGATAAGTTAATAATTGTATAATAAGGTTCTAAATTTAACTTTTTGGGTGCCTACGAGTGTCTATTGGCCTTAGAGCATCCTACATCCTCAATAATCAAAGTTTATTGTTAGGTTTTAGGAAGTTAAGTAGGAGAGAGAAAAAAAAAAAAAAAGGAAGAGAAAAAGGTTCTAACAATTTAAAAAAAAAATGAATTGTAGTCAACAGTCAAAATTTCAAGTGGCCACCCCACAACGGGTGCACGCCCCCGCTGGGATTTACAATGCGCTCCAAGCGCGCTCATTGGACTTTTTTTTTTTCTCTTGCAAAAATCAAGGCCTTTACATGAGAAAGAACAAAGAAAAAAAATCAATGCTCACATAAGTAAAAAAAAATTTAAAAAAAAAAATCATACAATCAGATTTTAGCTTTGCAAAAATCAATATAAAAATCTATAGTCGAGATGCTCTTATTAGTTTGAGTCGACCAGCTGATTTAATTTTTTGTGGTTCTTTGCCAGATAAGATCACAAAGTGGGCTTCATTCCAAGGTGCACAGTACACTATATTATAATTGCAAACTTTCTCCTAAATCAAAGAATATACTCCCATTATAAAACCTATATTGATTGTTGATCCGGAAAAGAACAAGAATAAAATAAATGATTTATATGCAGTTTTTGCTTTTTGTTTTGTTTTTTTCCCTCTTTTGTAATATAATCCAGGATAAGAAGTAGCTAGGCAGGCGTGATTATTTGTTAATCAAAAGGGACATTTCAACTAATAAAATGAAACTTCTTCATTCACATGCAATGGTCTCCTCATATATTAACACCCAATCCACTTTCACTGTTACCACCACTCTGTATATATAGCCCAACCTAACATGGCTATACGCATCTTCAATTCATTCTTCATTTACACACACACATACACAAAAACATCATGGCAAAGTTGTCTAGGGCAAATGGGAACAAAAAGAATGGGTTGAAATTCAAGATAGTAGTAGAAAAGCTTCAAAAGAGTTTTCTACTGGGCAAGAGGTCACCCGCGAATCATTTTGACGAGTTCGACAACTCCGAGGATGTGCCTAACGACGTTAAAGAAGGGCATTTCGCGGTGATGGCGGTGGACGACGACGACAAGCTCAAAAGATTCATCGTTCCGCTGAGTTGTTTGAGGAATCCTTGTTTTTTAAGGCTGTTGGAAAAAGCTGCAGAGGAGTATGGGTTTGAACATGAAGGCGCACTCATGCTTCCTTGCAGGTCAAGTGAGTTGGAGAAGATTCTTGGCAAGCAATATAATGGAAGAATAGAATGGAGTCCTCGTAACCTCGGAGTGTGGTTGAGTGGGAGGGACTCATCCATCCTTAATCAAATATTAAGGGTTTGATTATTGATTTGGGTATGGAGCAATTTTAAATTTCTAAGTCAGTTGTCACTGTATTTTACGGGGTGAAAACTCAGGACTACACAACAAAAAATAGATTGGAGTTCTAGGAGTCAAAAGCTTTATGTTTAGATTATATTTTGTTTTATTAGAGCCTTAATTTTCTTTTAAAATAAGATTGCAACAATCAAAGGGCTTCATCAAGTTTTTTCCTTTGTGTAGGATTGTTAATTAATCAAAGAGAAATATCTGCCTATTATTTATTAACGCTAACGTTTGACGGCAGTTAATTAACCGTATTGAATTGCCGTGCTTATAATTAGCGGCACTTCACTCAAACCGTTGGGAATAATTAAAAAGATGTGACGTAAAATCTAAAATCTCACCCTTAAAAGATTATGTAATTCGAAACCCTCTCTAAGTACCTTTGTTGGAAATTTATATAATAATAGTGGTTAATGTTTCAGACGCACTACAACGAAAATTTTAAATAACATTTGAAGGGTAAAAATTTATGTGAGATCTTTTCACTGATTTTTGTGTGTGTGACGAGTCGGGTCATGATAGAAATGTAATTCTTATATTAACAAATGTAATATTAAATCATAAATAAAATGTTTATAAATTATATGGGAAAATGCAATATTTTTGCATTAGTTGAAAATATAGGGTTTTTTTTGTCTAAAATAAAGATTTCGATCACTTTTAGGATCCAAAACATGCCCCTCAAAATTTTACCAATCTAGTTAAATTGATTTTTTTGGTTGTTGAACATTTTGGATGGTTTAGATTGCAATCGATGTATATTACTCCAATTTTTAACCATAGGTAGTTAAATTTTTCCTTTAAAAAATATTAGACATATTTGTTGAATTTTTTTCTGATAACCCTGACCATCATCGCCAATGTATAGAAACCAGCTGGGGTTTTTTAAAAAATAAAATAAAATAATTTTGGGTTTCTTTATTAGCCAAAAACTTTGTTGTTAAACAAAAATTTATTTTTTCCTCCTCGTGTTTACTTTATTTCTTCAGAAGTGGGAATTTTTATAATTTTGTCTACCAAAATATTTATATTTTAAAAATTTGAATGTTTCAACCACTAGAAAAAGTTGCGGGAATTTCGAACTATCAAAGCGGACCAAATTAATTTTTTTTTTTAATCTTAACATCCATAAATATTAAGTATTTCATAATTAAAAATGTTACAATAATAAATAAAACTAATAGAAAAAAAAAACAAAAATAAATAAAGAAGATATTTTTAAAAATTAATAATTCATTAACCACTTTTTTTTTAGTATTATTAACTCAATTTCGAAGTAGTACTATCTTCAAATTAAAGTACCCCACCAAGTTCCATCTTTCCAAAGAGTCAAAGTACCCATCACAGGAGTTCGATGACTTTGAAACCTTCCCTTAATTATAAGAAGAGTGACAGAGTGCAATCTGAGCAAAAGGTGTTTGACAATCTATCAACTACTTTAAAAAACACATGCAATATAATAAAATGAAGTAGGTATATGATAGATATTATATACGCGTGTTTATCTGTTAATCAAAAGGGACGTTTCAACTATTCAGGATAAAATCAAACCTCATTCACATGCAATGGTCTCCTCTTATCTTATCTCTCTTCACTGTTACTAACTCTCTCTACCTATATATATATCCCACTCTAACATGCTTAATTATATGCAAATTAAAACCCCCAATTCAATTCTTTCTTCATTTTCTACACAAGAAATACACATACCCAAAAACCTGATTATAATGGCAAAGTTTTCCAGATCAAACGGGAAGAAAAACAATGTCATGAACCTCAAGACAATGGCACAAATGTTTCAGAAGAGTTTTGTACCAGACAAGAGGTCAACCACGAATCATTCTGAGGAGTTCGAGGACTCCAAGGATGTGGCTAATGACGTTAAAGAAGGGCATTTCGCGGTGATGGCGGTGGACGATGAGAATCTCAAGAGATTCATCGTTCCTCTAAGTTGTTTAACGCATCCATCTTTCTTAAGGCTTCTGGAAAAAGCTGCAGAGGAATATGGGTTCGAACATGAAGGTGCACTCATGCTTCCTTGTAGGCCAAGTGAGCTGGAGAATATTATTGCCAGGCAATGGAAGAGTGGCTCTTCGAAACAGGATTGGGGTTCTTCTGCGAGTCAAGAGCTCTTATATGTTTAAATTAAATTTAAAGTAGTTTAATTTGCTAACCAATTAGATTTAATTTCATTCTATTACCACCATAAAATTCTTTAATTGAAATTGTATTCATCAAAGGGGTTTATCCGTTCTTTTCCTTTGTTCAGCATTTTTAATCAAAGCTATTATATACCAACAAAGGTTTGGCAGCAATTTTTTTTTTTTGTTTTTTGTTTTTTTTCCTTTTTGGGCTTGAAACAATGAAAATATTTATTTCATAGAACAATCATCCTTACAAGATACAATAATTAATCCATGATATAATACAATGAAGCCCAAATTAGAATAAAGCGTACAAGTAAGATAATCAAAATAAATAATTATGGGTGCAACCTTAACCAAACTAATCAGACAGTTAATAGCTGAATTATTACTACCCTATCTTCCTCAGAAAACTCTGCTCCCATTATTGTGAGCATAACTTTATCTATATGGATCTGCTTGAGTAGATCTAGCAAACATTGAAATGGTAACTCATGAGGCTACGACTTTTTAAAAGAGACTAATTTCAAATGTTAAGGTGTTAGAAATTGAATTGAAGGCAAAACAATAAATTTGCTAAGTTTCCTTCTTTCTCATTTTATACCTTAAAAGTCTTTTGAATATTCAATAACACAATGAAAGAGGGAATTCAAATCATTATATTCCTATAAATCTTTGGGGGAATTATTGGTGAAATTAAAGGAGTTGACGTGAATAAATTATCTTTCACAGAAATATATATCAATCACCCACCTAAGAAAATTCTACACACTATAGCGAGGACGACTACAGTCCAACGTTTGGGAAGCACAGTTACAGTCCGCACCTTTTGTGAATGGGAGTTCACCATAGCAAAAAGAGTTGCAATCAAAGGAAGCTAGGAGGGATGATCTTGCAACACGAACAATTTGTGTTTTCGATCAATTTCAAGACATTGTATCAGATTAATGAAAAATGTTCAGGTTTTATGCTTGCATATATGGACTGTGCTGAACTGCATGCTTATGCTTTTTCTTGCCCAAAAACGTCAAATATCTCTCTCAACACCACACCTACCGATAGGATTGTGGAGTGGTAAATCACAATGATTGAGTCACTCATTAGGTTGTGTTGGACGGAAGCCGGTAAAGGGTTTAAAGGGTTAAGTTCAGCACCCGGGATCTCGAAAATGTGTGGTAATATAAGGAAATAAAATTGCGCATTCGCTATAAGCTAAGTTATGATTTTTGGTGTAAATGGTAAGCATTTAATCCTAAGAGCATCTATACTAGTTTAATTTTTTTTTTTTTCCGGTTTTTGATGATCCAGATAGGAGAGAGATGAAGGAAAGAGAAGAAGAAAAAAAGGATAAAAAACTGTGAAATCTGAAGAAAAAAAAATAAAAACTGCCTGTATGGGCTCCTTAATAATTTTCTAAACGGTGTAAGATTGTGAAAGATTATGAAGGGCCGGAATACTTAAAAAGACAAACCGTACCCGTTTAGATAAAGGGCTGTACAAACGTGTATGGAGTTATTGAAGTGTTATTGTACTACGTTAACCTATAGTCCAGCATGGAGTTCTACGCTGGCTACAGTCCTTCTGTTGTCTTCTATCACTCCGGCTGCTAAACGCATTTACCCTGTTAGTACTTGTAGGAGGTGAAAACTACATATGTTGCAGTCTCATATTCCTGAGCTTTTTTTCTTTTCTTTTTTTTT
This sequence comes from Ipomoea triloba, assembly GCF_003576645.1. Taxonomy (NCBI): domain Eukaryota; kingdom Viridiplantae; phylum Streptophyta; class Magnoliopsida; order Solanales; family Convolvulaceae; genus Ipomoea; species Ipomoea triloba. The sequence goes on from NC_044922.1 coordinate 15,836,207, forward strand.
TTTTTTTGCCAAAATTAATAATTTTATCTCTGGTATAATCCATAAGATATACAAGAGAGGTATACATATTAAGATTTAAGAAGACCATATATGATGGGTTGATCAAGAAAGTGCTGGTAAAATTTGATCATCTAGCTAAATGCAACTTGCAAGAATCATGTTTAACATTACTCCTTCTCTAGAATGATTTATCGTTTTGACGATTGAATATAATTGCGTGGGTCAAGAAACCAAGATTATTGGGGTGAATCATGAACTGGTAACAACGACGACGTATTGCCTTTCTTTTTTGTTACTTTTATTTATTTTTATTTTTTCAAAAAAAGGTAAAAAAAAAAAAAAAGAAAGGAAATTGCAAAGAAATCACACCGCACACAAACCCCCACCACCTGCGGCACTGTTGTGTCCTTCAACGAATTACCACATTTCCGTGCTGGATATATTATAGTACACAATGCACGGCCATCTAAATATCAATAATGCTAAAATAATTACTGGATGGTGATGAAAAATAATCATTCTTATGTGGTATTTATAAGGGATCCGAGGAAAGAGATACATGCCAGGTTCGGTATGCTTAACACGTATAGCACATGCAATCGACTAGCTCAGGAACAGCGCCACGATGCCCCCGTGCTGCAACTTAGCATTCCTGATCAATCAGGCCACTAAGTGATGTGACCGGCGTGAAGTCAGGAATTGAGTCGCAATCTTTAAGTAATCTAACTTAGGGCAAACTTCCCGACCTATAATGGTCGTGGTCGACCCTAAAGCAAACAAAGCTTAACGTTGACAAAGCACTTGCTCGGTCTCTATACTTAGGTTGGGTCGGGTAGTTCTGGAGTGATTTCTCTCGGTGACTGGGCAAACCTGATATCGGGCAAGTGTACAGTACGTGTAGGTAGGTATACTCAGAGAATATTCCACATCAATTTTAAATGGGGTAAAGATCTTCCGGTGAAAACACTAATTTCGTAATGATTAATGGGTTAATGAGCCATCAAGGGAGTTTGAGAAAATGACTTGAAAATGCTTTGTACCACATTAGAAAGATATGCAAGTATAAAGTAGTATATAAACGCGTAAACATGCATTTTCTCATAATGGTAACTATATTATTAGAAAACTATTCATGTGTACGTTTTCTACTTGGAATTTTTCTAGATTGAAATTTGTAATTCCTTACAATTTTAAGGACTAAAATCAAACCTCATTCACATGCCATGGTCTCCTTCACATTAAAAAATCCAATTCAACTGTACTCACTCTTATATCTTTCAGCAGACCCCATCCCTCTTAATACTTTCTGTATATATATATAGCCCACTCTAACATGCTTATATGCAACCCCAATTCAATTCTTAGCTTTCTTCATTTACTAGAACAGAAACACACTTACGCAAAAAGCTGATCATGGCAAAGTTGTCCAGATCAAACTGGAAGAAAAAGAATGGCATGAACCTCAAGACAATGGTACAAATGTTTCAAAAGAGTTTTCTACTGAGCAAGAGGTCATCTATATCCGCGAATCATTTTGAAGAGTTCGAGGACTCCAAGGATGAGGCTAATGACGTTAAAGAGGGACATTTCGCGGTGATAGCAGTGGACGATGAGAAGCTCAAGAGATTCATCGTTCCTCTAAGTTGTTTAACGCATCCTACTTTCTTAAGGTTGTTGGAAAAAGCTGCAGAGGAGTATGGGTTTGAACATGAAGGCGCACTCATGCTTCCTTGTAGGCCATGTGAGCTGGAGAAGATCATTGCCATGCAATGGAAGGACTCTTATTAGTTCTTTCAATTATGTTTAAATTACATATAAAGTAGTTTGCTAATGAATTTTATTTCCACCATAATTTTTTTTTTTGTTAATAATATCAAAGATTCAATCATCTTTAATTTATTGGTTCTTTTCCTCTAACCAGCAAAATGATACATCACAAACCTGTAATATCTACCCAAATAAAGTTTTACTATGTTTACACTAATATATCCAAAATAATAAATAATTAGAATCATAGTTGTAATTATTTATTTTGGACGTATTAATGTAATATATTGATCGTAAAAATTAATAATTTTAAATATTTATAAAGTAATATATATAAGAGTTAAAATATAAATATTATGATGTGACAGTAATGGTGTCAGCGCCACATAAGTTAAGTTAATGATAATATATATTAACACCGCTAACTATTGTCATTAATTGTATCACTTTGTAAAATACAAGGACTAAATTAAACAAAAAATTCTCGTACAAATACCTCATAAGTACTTTGACCCTTCAACTATACTTCTTGATGTGGCAAGCATGTATAAGACATTTTCGTGTGTAGAAAGTGAGATTAAGCATAAATTTGGAAGTAATTGTGGCTCTTTTGATCCAAAGTGTGCTTATACACTAATAGGGAAATGGTATTCACCATATGGTTTTCAAGCTGGACAAGTATAGTAAAGGGATTTAGCAGCGAATTTTAGGAAATTGTGGCAGCTTTTGAATGGCTACCATTTGCTGATGAGTAACAACAAGCAAATTCAAATTAGCGCTCACTTCTCATTTTCTATAAAAAGGAGGACCCCAAGCTTAGAAGAAAATAATGAAAATCGATTTCTTATGATCAAGTACAAAAAGTTATTGAGATAAACTACTACAGTGCAAAATCTATATGATCTTCTAAGCTAAAAAGAGAATCACTTTGATTCTTTCAAAGTCTAGCACTCAACTAAGAACTTCATATTTAGGATAAGGAAGTTGGGAGATCAACCTGGCAAGGCAAGTTTGTGATTAACCCTTGGGTAGCTCTGATCAGGCAGTGAAGATGCAGGCTAGATTTTATTTCACTTGTACTGTTATAACCCAAAATACATTGTGAAAATTGTTCTTGTAATTTAAGCGAAAGAGTATAATAGGAAGTTACTTCAAACTACTAAAATTAGCTTTTTCAAACATTAACATTATCAAAATTAGCTACAATTTCTTTTAGCTAGCATGCTTGAAAGACATTTGTTGCAAGAAAATTCAATTCATTTTCCTTACTTTGATTTCTAAATTCAAGCTCACCTGAAGTTATTTTTCAAAAAGTCTTTAAGTCTGTTCAACCCTATCTACTTGCCCAGAACCAACAATTGTCTATGGGTTGTACTAGCTCGATCTCCCATTACAATAGGCCCCAAAAGGAGAAGGGTTCAAGATTGCGAAAGATTACGAAGGCCCAAAATGGTTAAAAGAATATATGTGTTGCCCCCACTAGAAAAGATGCCTGAATGAAACAATTTCAATTCTGGTGATTCTAAGAGATAACATGGTCATCCTAATGGTGTGTGTACGGACGTGTATGAACTTATTGAAGTGTGACTGTGTGATCGACTGTACGTTGACATGTAGTCTTCAGCACGAGTAAGCAGCAAGGAGTTCTAGGCTGGCGTAAAACTGGCCTTAATAGTTTGAATCTGACCTTTTCTACCCCTCATTCAGTACTTGTAGGCGAAAAGTACATATGTTGCACTCTCATATTACTGAATACTTATGCTATTTTGAAATTTCACAGAACTGGGTTTTGTTATAAATATTAGGGAAAGGGTGACATTTGTGAGATCGTCTGATACTTATTCGTGAAACGGTCTGATTTGGTCAATATGCAATTGTAATACTTATAATACTTATACTAGCAAATATAATACTAAATCGTAAATAAAATGTTTATTACTTATAAAGGAAAATATAATACTTTTGATGACAATAATTTTTAATAATAAACTATTAAAATAAACTATTAAAAAAAAAAAACAATGGCGACTAGCCAGCCCTCCCCCCTCCCCTTCGTCTCCGGCGGAGACAAGGGCGGGGGGGAGACGAATGAGGAGGGGGAATGGGTGGCTGGCGGCCACCTCGGAGTTTTTTTTTTTTTTTTTTTTTTTTNGGCGGCCACCTCGGATTTTTTTTTTTTTTTTTTTTTTTTAATTTATATTTTTAAAATTTATTATTAAAAATTATTTTAAAATGTCAACTCACCGTCCACATAAGCATGTAACCTGATGAAATAGATGGTAACTTGCTATCAAGTAAAATTGCATACATTTTAGAGTGTTCAGTGGCCTAATTGCATTATTTTTTGGTTAGTGGTCTAATTACACTTTTAGGGTACGTTCAGTGGCTAATTTGAACGTTATTCCTATTACATTTCATCTTGGTCCAACCCGTCTCATGAAGAAGGATTCGTAAGACACACAAATTTTTGCCATAACTTTCTTACCTTGCATTCTGGATCATCCACATCTCAATCTCACGTTATCATATCTAACCAGAGTTGTTCAATCATATTTAATTTGATTAATCATTTCCTAGTCACTTTATACTCAGTCTTATCATGACTTGAAATTGTATTTTTTTTTCTTCAAAACCCTTCAATATATTAATCAAAACCAATATGTTCAAAGTCAAGGAGAGTAGGTCTCATCAAATCCAAGAAAAGTCGCCCCCAAGTCCTAAACCACCAAGTGCATGTCTAAGTAAGAAAGGCATGCACAATAATTTTGTCAACACGTACTTAAACAAAATAAGCATAAACTCACAAGTTTAAAATAACCTAAACCTAGTCTAACAAAAAAAATGACTTTGCCCAAATCACAGCATAGCCAGCAACATAAGCACAAGGCCGGGCGAGATAAATCATGAAAGCTTCAATCTTGACAAAAGTTAAATAGCGAGCATAATTTAGTGACAGCTCTCGAAGTGTGTCAAAATGACATAAGCAACTCAAAAGCCAAGCAAGCTCTAAAGCGACACGCCTAGCTAGAGCAAACACAATAGCTCAAAAACCTAATGCAACTTGGAATTGTATTTGAATTAGTAATAAGAAAACCCTAATAATCTCTATCACAACATGGTGTGAACCGATAATCTTACCCCAATCAAATTGTTATTATCAAATATATTAAATAAGCACGAAAATAGGATTTTAAAATTCAACTACTAATTCTATTTGAATTGTAAGTCTTGTTCAATTGTAGTACCAGATAGATAGTTGATGAGTCCGTGCAATATTGTCTCTTACAAGAGGTAAGAAGCATCCTCTCTTCTCCCATCTATCAAATTGGTTATAATTTTTCGGCGATTGAGTTGAAGTGCATGGGTCAAAAAGCCAAGATGATTGGCGTACATCATATCATGAACTGGCAACAACTACGCAATATTATTCTACTTTAAGTAATTTCCTAAAACAAACAAAAGAAAGGAAAATGCAAAGAAATAATCACACTGCACGACCAACAGAAAACCCCACCACCTGCGGTAATGTTGTGTCACTCCAAGAATTACCACATTTCCTTGCACGCGATAGTACCATGCACGCCAACACCATGCCATCCCAATCTCAATAATGCCAAAATATAATAAGCCCCGTGTATAGCTCAGTGGTTGAATGATTGAATGCGTGTGTAATGACTCAGCAAATACTTACTGCCTAGTTTAGAGCAAAAAGCAAGCATTTAGACCTTGCTTGAGATACATCTTGCGATTTACTTGCTCTCACAATTTTCATAACAGGAAGTGAGGGACTCTTAGATTTAAGATTTAATTAAACCAATAATGCTAAAATAATTACTCATGGGTTGTTTGAGCATATAGCCACTGAGGATTCATTCATCCATTCCAAGTTACCAACATGGCATGCATGACACATTTGGGTTGTTTTAACAGTTGAACTTATTATGAGGTCACGTCAACATATATGAATCATTCATACTCACATATATAAAATTTGAAATATATACACAATAATTCATAAAATTAAAAATATACATACAATAATTCAAAAAATTTGAAATATATATATATATATATATATATATATATATATATATATATATTTCAAAAATTCAAAATATATACTTAATAATTCCTAAAATTTGAAATATATTAAAATAATTATTTTCAATTCATAAAAATTCAAAATTTGAAACAATATTTCAAAAATTATACAAAAAACTCAAAATATAGGAGGAGGTGTTTGTGGTAGCGACGGTGGGGTGGTGGCGGTGAGAGGTGGATAACGGCGGTGGCAGCGGGGACGGCTAGAGGTGGACAACCGCGGTGGCAGTGGAGAGAATAAGAAGAAAAGAGGTTTTGGTCTTTTGGAGGCGCTACAACTGGTAGGAGAAGAAGAGAAGAGGGAAAATTAAAAACAATAGGGCTACGACGTCTGTTATTTTAAATAACCGACGTTGTAGCTTTTTTTTTTTTTTAAAAAAAAATTACGTATTCATACGAAGTCGATCGGTTTTATCACATAACCGACATCGTATGTGTTGTTGTTGTTGTTGTATTTTTTTAATTAAAACAAAATACGACGTCGTTATATATAAATATTTTTTATTTAAAAAAAATTCCGTAGTATACAATGTTGGTTTTAAAAAAACATATATCATGTACTTAGTTATTAAAAAATAAAATAATAACAATACGATGTCGGTTTTTTATTTACCAATTTTAGAATAATAATAAAAACGAATAGTGCATACGACATAGGTTATTTATATAACCGACGTTGTATGTATTCTTTTTTAAATTATTTTTTATTTTGCTATGCAACATCGGTTATTTCAAATAACTGACATCAAAGGTTTATTTTAAAATATTATAATTTTTTTTTTTTTTAACATCCGTTTATCAAAAAATTGACATTATATGTGAAACGTTGTATGCATGTTATTTCTGTAGTAGTGTATGAGAACCAATCTCATTCATTAAAAAAATAAATCTATGGATGAGATTAATTGGTGAGATTAAAAACGCGCGTATGCATATTATGCATTATGATATGTGCATATTAAGCATGTCTCTATGTTACACATACTTTTATGAAGAGTTAGAGAGGTGTATATTACCATGCTAAAAACGACAAGAACTAAAATCCCTAGCAATGAACAATTGAGGGACTAAAATTACAATTTTTTTCCCTTTTATATAATAAGATAAGAAAGTAGGCAAGAAAGATTATTTACTTTTAATTGATTTTCTCCTTCTGAGTGTGGTACATATTTGTTACTAGCTAATGTATGTATGTTATCATTGTTGCTAGATCTAGATTAATGTACTCTGCTCTGATCTTCTTTTAATTTCCTCTGTATTTTTTTTCCATTAAAGAAAAAAAAAAAAAAAAAAAAAA
>NC_044922.1:15846578-15854388 GCF_003576645.1 Ipomoea triloba
TTTTTTTTTTTTTTTTTTTTTTTAATTTATATTTTTAAAATTTATTATTAAAAATTATTTTAAAATGTCAACTCACCGTCCACATAAGCATGTAACCTGATGAAATAGATGGTAACTTGCTATCAAGTAAAATTGCATACATTTTAGAGTGTTCAGTGGCCTAATTGCATTATTTTTTGGTTAGTGGTCTAATTACACTTTTAGGGTACGTTCAGTGGCTAATTTGAACGTTATTCCTATTACATTTCATCTTGGTCCAACCCGTCTCATGAAGAAGGATTCGTAAGACACACAAATTTTTGCCATAACTTTCTTACCTTGCATTCTGGATCATCCACATCTCAATCTCACGTTATCATATCTAACCAGAGTTGTTCAATCATATTTAATTTGATTAATCATTTCCTAGTCACTTTATACTCAGTCTTATCATGACTTGAAATTGTATTTTTTTTTCTTCAAAACCCTTCAATATATTAATCAAAACCAATATGTTCAAAGTCAAGGAGAGTAGGTCTCATCAAATCCAAGAAAAGTCGCCCCCAAGTCCTAAACCACCAAGTGCATGTCTAAGTAAGAAAGGCATGCACAATAATTTTGTCAACACGTACTTAAACAAAATAAGCATAAACTCACAAGTTTAAAATAACCTAAACCTAGTCTAACAAAAAAAATGACTTTGCCCAAATCACAGCATAGCCAGCAACATAAGCACAAGGCCGGGCGAGATAAATCATGAAAGCTTCAATCTTGACAAAAGTTAAATAGCGAGCATAATTTAGTGACAGCTCTCGAAGTGTGTCAAAATGACATAAGCAACTCAAAAGCCAAGCAAGCTCTAAAGCGACACGCCTAGCTAGAGCAAACACAATAGCTCAAAAACCTAATGCAACTTGGAATTGTATTTGAATTAGTAATAAGAAAACCCTAATAATCTCTATCACAACATGGTGTGAACCGATAATCTTACCCCAATCAAATTGTTATTATCAAATATATTAAATAAGCACGAAAATAGGATTTTAAAATTCAACTACTAATTCTATTTGAATTGTAAGTCTTGTTCAATTGTAGTACCAGATAGATAGTTGATGAGTCCGTGCAATATTGTCTCTTACAAGAGGTAAGAAGCATCCTCTCTTCTCCCATCTATCAAATTGGTTATAATTTTTCGGCGATTGAGTTGAAGTGCATGGGTCAAAAAGCCAAGATGATTGGCGTACATCATATCATGAACTGGCAACAACTACGCAATATTATTCTACTTTAAGTAATTTCCTAAAACAAACAAAAGAAAGGAAAATGCAAAGAAATAATCACACTGCACGACCAACAGAAAACCCCACCACCTGCGGTAATGTTGTGTCACTCCAAGAATTACCACATTTCCTTGCACGCGATAGTACCATGCACGCCAACACCATGCCATCCCAATCTCAATAATGCCAAAATATAATAAGCCCCGTGTATAGCTCAGTGGTTGAATGATTGAATGCGTGTGTAATGACTCAGCAAATACTTACTGCCTAGTTTAGAGCAAAAAGCAAGCATTTAGACCTTGCTTGAGATACATCTTGCGATTTACTTGCTCTCACAATTTTCATAACAGGAAGTGAGGGACTCTTAGATTTAAGATTTAATTAAACCAATAATGCTAAAATAATTACTCATGGGTTGTTTGAGCATATAGCCACTGAGGATTCATTCATCCATTCCAAGTTACCAACATGGCATGCATGACACATTTGGGTTGTTTTAACAGTTGAACTTATTATGAGGTCACGTCAACATATATGAATCATTCATACTCACATATATAAAATTTGAAATATATACACAATAATTCATAAAATTAAAAATATACATACAATAATTCAAAAAATTTGAAATATATATATATATATATATATATATATATATATATATATATATTTCAAAAATTCAAAATATATACTTAATAATTCCTAAAATTTGAAATATATTAAAATAATTATTTTCAATTCATAAAAATTCAAAATTTGAAACAATATTTCAAAAATTATACAAAAAACTCAAAATATAGGAGGAGGTGTTTGTGGTAGCGACGGTGGGGTGGTGGCGGTGAGAGGTGGATAACGGCGGTGGCAGCGGGGACGGCTAGAGGTGGACAACCGCGGTGGCAGTGGAGAGAATAAGAAGAAAAGAGGTTTTGGTCTTTTGGAGGCGCTACAACTGGTAGGAGAAGAAGAGAAGAGGGAAAATTAAAAACAATAGGGCTACGACGTCTGTTATTTTAAATAACCGACGTTGTAGCTTTTTTTTTTTTTTAAAAAAAAATTACGTATTCATACGAAGTCGATCGGTTTTATCACATAACCGACATCGTATGTGTTGTTGTTGTTGTTGTATTTTTTTAATTAAAACAAAATACGACGTCGTTATATATAAATATTTTTTATTTAAAAAAAATTCCGTAGTATACAATGTTGGTTTTAAAAAAACATATATCATGTACTTAGTTATTAAAAAATAAAATAATAACAATACGATGTCGGTTTTTTATTTACCAATTTTAGAATAATAATAAAAACGAATAGTGCATACGACATAGGTTATTTATATAACCGACGTTGTATGTATTCTTTTTTAAATTATTTTTTATTTTGCTATGCAACATCGGTTATTTCAAATAACTGACATCAAAGGTTTATTTTAAAATATTATAATTTTTTTTTTTTTTAACATCCGTTTATCAAAAAATTGACATTATATGTGAAACGTTGTATGCATGTTATTTCTGTAGTAGTGTATGAGAACCAATCTCATTCATTAAAAAAATAAATCTATGGATGAGATTAATTGGTGAGATTAAAAACGCGCGTATGCATATTATGCATTATGATATGTGCATATTAAGCATGTCTCTATGTTACACATACTTTTATGAAGAGTTAGAGAGGTGTATATTACCATGCTAAAAACGACAAGAACTAAAATCCCTAGCAATGAACAATTGAGGGACTAAAATTACAATTTTTTTCCCTTTTATATAATAAGATAAGAAAGTAGGCAAGAAAGATTATTTACTTTTAATTGATTTTCTCCTTCTGAGTGTGGTACATATTTGTTACTAGCTAATGTATGTATGTTATCATTGTTGCTAGATCTAGATTAATGTACTCTGCTCTGATCTTCTTTTAATTTCCTCTGTATTTTTTTTCCATTAAAAAAAAAAAAAAAAAAAAAAAAAGATGTCTGAAGATAAATTGAAACCTCATTCACATGCAACGGTTTCCTGTTATATTAACGCCCAACCCAGACTTATATCTTACCGCTGACCGGCTGACCCCATCCCAATTCACTGTACTGTAACGAACAACCTATATATAGCCCACCCTAACATGCTTATATGCAACCTCACCTCAATTCAATTCATTCTTCATTTACTACACAAGAAATACACAAAAAGATGATCATGGCAAAGTCGTCCAGCAAGGCAAATGGGAACAAAAAGAATGGTATGAAATTCAAGATAGTAGTGGAAAAGCTTCAGAAGAGTTTTCTACTACGCAAGAGGTCACCGGTGAATCATTTGGATGATTTTGATGTCCCCAACGACGTTAAAGAAGGGCATTTCGCGGTGAGGGCGGTGGACGATGATAATAAGGTTAAGAGATTCATCGTTCCGCTGAGTTGTTTGAGGAATCCTTGTTTTTTAAGGTTGCTGGAAAACGCTGCAGAGGAGTATGGGTTTGAACATGAAGGTGCAATCATGCTTCCTTGCAGGCCAAGTGAGCTGGAGAAGATTCTTGGCAAGCAATGTAATGGAAGAGTATATTGGAGCTCTACAAGTCAAGAGATTTAAGTTTAAATTAATGATAAAATTACGTGTAAAGATTGTTCATTATTATCATTTTTTTTAATGGTTAATACAATAATTCAATTTTAAAACGTTTGATTGAGTTTCTTGATCAATATTATTTAAATTTTGAAACTCTAAAATTTAATTATTAACTACCCTCCATGTAACTGTATGTTTGATAGTCTATATATATATATTCACTTAAATCCAGCTCCATTCTAAATTGGTGGAGTTCATCTCAAAATTGTTTGTGATGGAGTTTGAATTCCAATCATGTCGCGGGAAGAAAGAAGAAAGTTTAAAGTTCAGTTACTCAATCACTAAATCATTGTTCTGTCAAAAATTTCATAATTTTAATGTATTCGGATTCTGATCCTACTGCCAGATAGTATGATGCCTTCTTCTATTGTGTATATTAACTGTTATTGGGTGGTGCATGCAGTTTCAGTCTACTGTGTGATTTCAATGACCCACGTCTAGCTCCCATTTTTTTGGGATTCTAATTATATTTGTTAGGCAGAGGTTGGTAGGCTAAGTCCAAAAAATGGACTAGTGGATGGCAGGATGCTAGACTTGGTACACTGCTTTGATACTAATTGTCGAAATCACTTATCATTATGTCAAATTAAAAAAGAAGAAGTTATAACTATAGTGAAAACACAACTTTATTTTCTTATATTTGCATAGCAGTCAATGCATGTTCCAATGACATGCAAACCTTTGGACTTGACTCTCCAAGTTGCCGCCCAAAAGTGGGTACCCGCTTTATTAAAAGCATACTCTTTTATCTTCATTTTTTTTTTTTGGTTTGGAAAAAAAGATATTAGAGATGTTGCATAGTAGTTACAAGTTCCGTAACGTCATTCTCTTTCTTTCAAGTCATTGGTAAAAGCATCGAGACATCGCATGATAGAGTTTCATTTGCAAAATTTGACTGCAAGTTGCATGCGACGGTGGGTGGCAATGTTCACTCTAAAAAGAGTAATACTACAGATACTCTCACATTCTACTTTATTTTATACTCTTTGCTTACATGTCACCTTTTGATTCATTCAAAAAATGTGGGCCACCGTGTTTATTACTATCTTTTCATCTTTTTCAAATAAAATCAAAACACGTGCCGAGAATTTTACTCCCTTAGGGTACAAATATCATTTTTCCTCTAAAAATCAACTTTTCTTCTTTTTTGCCTTGATGCTCGAACTCGATCAATCTCCTTGCCTTTTTAGTCCTCAATTGATTATCAGAATGCATGTTTAATTTGTGTTAATTTAACTTCAAAATACATCCAACTTCTAATTTACATGATTGTATCAATGTCCCAAAATAAACCACCTAAATGTCACAAATGAATCAAATAAACACACTTAACTCCAAATTAATTAACACAAAACCATACAAAATGGATGTCAAATATACAAACATATAGGCCCGTAAATAATCAGCCTATCAGCCAATTTTGGCTTATTTGACCACTATTAGTTGTTTGGTTAATAAGCTTTTTGTGACTCCAAATACTAAAATTCAAAAGTCTACTCAAAGTAGCCTTTTCAATTAGCTTTTTAAGTAAAAAAACTATACCAAACAGCTAATCTATCAAACAACTTTTTACAATCAACCAATATTATCAATTAATCATACCTTTTAATCCAATCAGCCAACCCAATCAACTATCAGCTATTTACCAAACAGGACCATATATAGAAATAATAAAACTAGACACTTAACAGTCATATATTCTATTTTGTACATAAGAGAATTGAAGCATGCTCCTTTAAATCTCATGAACTTTCTCTTAGCAGATGTCCAAGTACGTAGATCGAGGATTAGTTTGTTAGCTATTCTTATTTTTCTTGCTTTTCTGTAATAAAATGTCTGTAACACTTGATCAGCTCCTACATGATTTTCACAATCTAAGCCACCTCGACCAATCCAACAGTGGACCTCGCCTCGGTGTACATAAATTATTGTATTCCGATCCTATACTGGCAGAACCGCAAACGGACAATAATCAATGAAACCAATTATGGTACCTTAACGCTCTTCCTATAATATAATTAGTGCTGTACGAAAACGTGTTTCTCAACTTATTCAAACGTGCGTGTGACCACTCTACGTTGACTTGTAGTCTTCAGCGGTTTGTGTTTTGAAAGCCACAATTATGGAGCTCTAGTTGGCGCAAAACTGCCTGTCTTTTCTCCACTTCACCTCCTAAACTACGACCAAACTTATCTCATCAAATCGCAGTCTAATCCTATCGACCTTCACCTTGTGTGAACGTGACAGGTTGGACTAAGAGCATCCTCATTAGTTGAGAATTTTATGAAATTTTTATCATATCTATGTAGGAGAGAGATGGATAAGGGGGGAGGAGAGCAAGAAAAAAAATCTAACAATCAAAAAGTTAAAAAATAAAAAATTAAAATAGTAACACTAAAGTATCATTTTAATTATATTATACTACAATTTCATTTGATAATATTCATTATTGAATGAAGTCTGTTTTCTAGTTTCATTTCTACACATATTAATTTTATTATATCAACACTAAAGTGTCATTTTAATTATATTACAATTGTATTTGACGAACACGGTTCATGGTCTACTATATAACAACTTTCATTTGTTGACACTCAACTAAAGTTGGTTGAAATTAAACTTAAATATGTTTTAAAGTGAGCAGATGTGACAGTTAACATTCTTAGTTAGATAAGTAAGGACAAATGAATATAATATAATTTGTGCATGCATTATTGCACCATGTTAGTTTGCTACCCACTGATGAGACTATACACTGCTCCTCATTCCTCACTACACACCTTAAACGTATGCTTGATATATCATAGTCATACACTAAAAGGGAAGTATCGTTTAGTCTCTATTTAAACATTATATATGCTCAATCCCAATAGAGAATGTCTCTTTGGATCAATCATTTGATCATCCGACCTTAACTTTGGATCTTTATGGATTTTAAAATGTTTTTCATATGTTTTGTAAAAAGAAATTAAATTATTAATTTGTTTAATATATACAATGTCATAATTTATGAAAATTATCGCGGTAAAAAGAAGTAGGCAGGCATGTAGAATACATAGTAAGATATGGGGTAACCCCAATCATGTCGGTTAAGTAATTGGTTGTCGGTAATTACAAGGTTCCAAGTTTGATTGCTATTAAGATCAACTTGTTGGCATTTTTAGTTTGAGCGGATCAGTTATGGGCAACCTAGACTGGTTGGAATCATATTTTTCTTCTTCAAAAATTATCAATTTATTAATCCAAACCAATATGTACAAAGTCAAGGAGAGTAAGCCTCAAATCAAAGAAAAGTCAACCCCAAGTCCCAAACCATCAAGTGTCTGAATAAGAAAGACACAATTTTGCCAACACTTAAACAAAATAAGCATAAACTCACAAGTTTAAAATAAACTAAACCTAGTCTAACAAAAAATGACCTTGCCCAAGTCACACCATAGCCAACAACATAAGCACAGGGCCAGATGAGATAAATCAAGAACGCTCCAATCTTGACAAAAATTCGACAGCATAATGACAACGCTTGTAGTGTGTCAAAATGACATAAGCCACCGGTAAAGAGAGATGCCTAGCTAGAGCAAACACAATAGCACACAAATAAAGTAACTTGGAATTGTATTTTGAATTAGTAATATGAAAACACTAATAATCTCTATCACAACATGGTGTGAAGTGTGAACAGATAATCATACCCGGATCAAATTGTTATTATCAAATATATTAAATAAGCACGAAAATAGGATTTTAAATTGAACTAATAATTCTATTTGAATTGTAAGTCTTGTTCAATTGTAGTACATACCAGATAGATAGTCCGCGCAGCATTGTCTCTTACAAGAGGTAAGAAGCTTCCACACTTCTCTCTCTCTCTCTCTCACTCCCCCCCCCCCCCCCCCCCCCCCCCCCCCCCCCCCCCCCCCCCCCCCCCCC
>NC_044922.1:15855211-15905349 GCF_003576645.1 Ipomoea triloba
CCCCCCCCCTCCTCCCCCATCACCATCTATCAAATTGGTTTTATATTTTCGGCGATTGAGTTGAATTGCATGGGTCAAAAAGCCAAGATGATTGGCGTACATTATCGATCATGAACTGGCAACAACTACGTATTATTCTACTTGAGTAATTTCGTAAAACAAGAAAAGAAAGGAAAATGCAAAGAAATCATCACACTGCACGACCAACAGAAAACCCCACCGGCCACCTGCGGTAAATGTTGTGTCAGTACGTCGAAGAATTACCACATTTCATTGCACGAGATAGTACCATGCACGGCAAGACCATGCCATCCCAATCTCAATAATGTTAAATAATTAAGCTCGGCCATAGCTCAGTGATAGATTGGTTGAGTGTGAATGTAGTAACCCAACAAATACCCACTTTGAATCCTCGATATAGGAGCATTCCAGCCTAGTTTGGAGCAAGAAGCAAACACTTAGATCCTGCGTCATTGAGACACATCTTGCGATTTACTTACTCTCACAATCTTCAAAACAGGAGGTGAGGGAACCCAACCATGTTTAAGGTTTAAATCAATAATGCTAAAATAATGACTCATGGGTTGTTTGAGCATAGCCACTGAGGATTCAATTCATTCATCCATTCCAAGTTACCAACATGGCATGCATGATGCATTTTGGGTTGTTTTAACTGTTGAACTTATGAGGTCACGTCAACATATATGAATCATTCATATTGACATTTTTTAGTACACTTACAATATGGTATCTATTCATAACTATTTTCTCAACCTATATTGACATATATGGCTTGATTGCTTGAATGTGCAATTAGAAGAAATATCAAATTTATCAATTGAAAATTTCTTGATATTCAATTACCAACTGATTTTTAATGGTAAATTAATAAAATTAAATTATTTATGATGTAAACATTTGTATAGTATGGACTATTTGATAGGTGAAATTTCAAGATTCAAATCTCCTTGCATTGTATGAGTGTGGTTAGCTATTACTATTGTATTTCTTGTGCGGGTTTATTTTGGTAATGTAGTATTTGTAATATTATTGGGTTGTCCTGTTTTTAGACAAAACTAATTTAGATTAGAAAAAGAATGATATATTGCTATTTTCTCTTACTAATTAAGATGACTATATACATAATCATCAATTCATCACTTCCTTACATTTCATCAGCTCCACTCCTATTTATATTGGACTTCAAATCTGTCTGTGGGAGAGAGACAAATTTGAACAAAGCAACTTTTAATATTTTATCCCTGCAAAGATTTGATAAGGGTAAACTTTTAACCAACCGTTGAATACAACTTGTTCTTGAAATTCAGAATTTACTCTTTTTAATGAAAGTTACTTGTTTAGGCACTATCAGGACTTAATTATGTGTTCTTATTTATCAACTTGACGTGATTAAAGTGTCACATCATTATATTAGATTAAACTTGTATTCATGAATTAATTTTTGGGGTGTATAGTTAAGATATAGGTCCATATAAGTTAGTAATCCATATTTGCGTGTGACTCTTAGAAGAAAATTCAATGAAACTGATAAATAAATAAATAAATAAGTTCAAATAGTTAAAATGTGAGATATATGAATTGGTTGAATACAATAACTTTTAATAAAAATGTGAAGTAACCGATCATATAGTTAGTTTCAGGAGTAAAATTATGAGGGGAAATTTTTTTTAGCGGTGAATAACATTATATATGCATCACTCAATGTTAGAAAATACACCACACAAATATGTACCATTAGGTATACATGACCAAAAAATACACCACTAGGTATGCAAATATACACCACACAGTGTTAGAAAATGCACAATTATGGGCATGGGAGTTATGTTGCATTATTTTGGGTGTGTGGTGTATTTTTTAGTGTTTTTGTGTATTTTCATTGTAGTGCATTTTCTAACATTGAGTGATGTATATTTGTATACATAGTGGTGTATTCTGCACCAGTTGCACTGGAAGACGCGGCCACATTTGAATAGAAATCTATATTAGAGATTATATATGAGAACCGATCTCATCCATTAAAAATGAATATATAGAACATGAGATTAATTGGGGAGATTAAAAATACTTGTGTGAATATTATGATATACGCATATTAAGCATGTTTCTATACTACCCATTTTTTTTAAGAGTTAGATGTGTATATTGCCATGCTAAAATATTAAAAATTAAAATCGCTAACAATAAACAATTGAGGGACTAAAATGACAGTTTTTTCCCTTTTATATAATAACAAAGTCGGCAAGCAAGATTATTTACTTTTAATTGATTTTCTCCTCCTGACCTGAGTGTGTTACATATTTGTTACAAGCTACTGTATGCAATCATTGTTGCTAGATCTAGATTGATGTAATCTCTGATCTGATCTTCTTTTCCTCTGTATTTTTTTTTTCCATTAAAAAAAAAAAGATGTCTGAAGATAAATTGAAACCTTATTCACATGCAACGGTTTCCTGTTATATTAACGCCCAACCCAGACTTATATCTTACCGCTGACCGGCTGACCCCATCCCAATTATATTCACTGTACTGTTACGAACAACCTATATATAGCCCACCCTAACATGCTTATATGCAACCTCACCTCAATTCAATTCATTATATTCTTCATTTACTACAAAAAGCTGATCATGGCAATTAAGTCGTCCAGCAGGCCAAATGGGAACAAAAAGAATGGTATGATGAAATTCAAGAGAGTAGTAGAAAAGCTGCAGAAGAGTTTTCTACTACGCAAGAGGTCACCGGTGAATCATTTGGATGATTTTGAGGAGTCCAAGGATGTTCCCAACGACGTTAAAGAAGGGCATTTCGCGGTGAGGGCGGTGGACGATGATAATAAGGTTAAGAGATTCATCGTTCCACTGAGTTGTTTGAGGAATCCTTGTTTTTTAAGGTTGCTGGAAAAAGCTGCAGAGGAGTATGGGTTTGAACATGAAGGTGCACTCATGCTTCCTTGCAGGCCAAGTGAGCTGGAGAAGATTCTTGGCAAGCAATATAATGGAAGAGCAGATTGGAGTTCTCCTACATACAAGTCAAGAGCTTTAAGTTTAATTTAAAGATAAAAATACATGTAAAGATTGTTCATTATTATCATTTTTTTAATGGTTAATACAATTCAATTTTAAAATGTTTGATTCAGTTTCTTGATCAATATTATTTGAATTTTGTAACTCTAAAATTTAATAATTAACTACCTTCCATGTAACTGTATGTGGACTATATATATATTCACTTAAATCCATGCAACCTAACACCATATCAAATTGGTGGAGTAGATTATTTGTGGTGGGGTTAGTTTGAATTTCAATCATGTCGTTGGAAGAAAGTTTCAAGTTCAGCTACTCAACCACTAAATCACTGTTCTCGAAAAATTTCATAATTAAATGTATTGACTATTGAGATTCTTATCTTACTACCAGGATAATATGATGCCTTCTTCTATTGCATGCTTCTTTTCATTGTGTATAGTTAGCGCGATGTTCTAATTGCTGCAGGATGTTGGGTTTGAATCTCTAAGCCGCGAGCCGCCCAACAATTGATACCCGCTTAATTAAAAGCATACTTTTTATCTTCTTTTTTTTTTAGTAGTTACAAGTTCCATAACATCATTCTCTTTCTTCAAGTCATTGGCAAAAACATTAAGACATGGCATGATAGAGTTTCATTAGCAGAATCTGACTTTCTGCAACCTGCATGCGACAGTGGGTGGCAATGTTAGTTTACTCCAAAAATCAACTTTTCTTTTTTGCCTTGATCTTCGAACTCGATCAATCTCCTTGCATTCTTAGGCCTCCATCAATTATCAGAATGCATATATATTTAATTTGTCTTAAGTTAACTTCAAAATACATCCAAGTTCTAATTTACATGATTTTACAATCACTCTCCAAAATAAACCACCTAAATATCACAAATAAATCAAATAAACACACACTTAACTCCAAAATAGCATAAAACCATGATAAATGGATGTTAAATATACACACACAAATAATAAAAATAGAAACTAATCAGTCATATCCTATTTTCTACATCCAGAGATCCAGTAATATATAAAACATTACTACATTTTCCCATTCTATCTGTCTTGAACACTTGATCATCTCCTCCATGATTTTCACAATCTAAGCCACCTCGAACCATCAAATAGTGGGCCTCGATCGCCTCGGTGTATATAAATTGTATTCCTATATATACTGGCAAAACCGCAAACGGACAATCAATGAAACGATTTATGGTACCTTATTCTAACAGATTAACGCTCTTTCTATAATATAATGCTGTACGAAAACGTGTTTCTCAACTTATTCAAACGTACGTGCATGTGACTACTCTACGTTGACTTGTAGTCTTCACTCTTCAGCGGTTTATTGGCCCGCCCGGCCACAATTATGGACCTCAACGTTGGCGCAAAACTGCCTGTCTTTTCTCCACTTCACCTCTTAAACTGCGACCAAATTTATCTGAACAAATGGCAATCTAATCCTATAGACCCCGTGTTAGTAAAAATTCTGACTTGTGAACTTAACTAACAAAGGATTATAAGGAAGTAAACCAGTAAATTCAAAACAAGAAGGCCAAGCTGCTCCCGGTGAGAGTCCTCGAATTTATAATCACATTGTGATTATCAAGTTAAAACTCTGATCAACTTGGTATGCCTTGTCCAGTGGACCGGGTAAACTTATTCAACTGTGACTGTACTGATATTGGCGCGGTACGGTTGTGTTGGGAGGCCACACGTTTGTATGGCTGGAATTCAAACTGGCTATAAGGCCTTCTTCAATAATGGAGATTTTGGTGTAGTTTTTGAGAAATTTTTGTAAGTGTGATTATGAAAGATAAAATGGGGTGAAAGAAAAAAAGAAAAGGAAAAAATAAAACAAAACAAAAAATTGAAAAAAAAAATTATTTATGCGCCCGCAGCCCAACTCTCTTCTTTAATGATGGGCCCACAACTTTATGAAAAAACTCATTGCAGGAGGTATGGCAAATTATACAGTGCACATAGCAATGTGCACCACGTACCTAAACGACGTCGTGTTGAGCATTGTAAACTAATCGTCCGTTTTTTTGGAAATCACGTTTCCCGCTTCGACCGGTCTCTGTATTTAAGTTAATATTCTGTGTATTCCAGGCAATCATTCTGTGTATTCTAGGCAACCGTTCTGTATATTATAGGCAACCGTTATGTGTATTCATGTTAGTAACACATGTTGTGATTTCATGTTAGTAACACATGTTGTGATGTGTTTGTGCATTCGAATTTTAGGAGGATGAGTTCTATGTATTTTGTGTAAATATTATGTGTATTCATGTTATTAACATAAGTTGTGATGTGTTTGTGCATTCGAATGTTAGGAGGATGAGTTCTGTGTATTTTGCATCAATATTCTGTGTATTATGGGCAAACATTCTGTGTATTCTAGGCAAACGTTCTGTGTATTCTATATAATGATTATGTGTATTATAGATAATGAATTCCCGGAGTCATTCGCGTCCACTAACATCTGTGTATTTTGTGTCAATATTCTGTGTATTCTGGGCAAACATTCTGTGTATTCTAGGCAAACGTTTTGTGTATTATAGATAATGATTATGTGTATTATAGATAATGAATTCCCTTAATCATTCGCGTCCGCGTCTATTAACACCGAAACGACGTCGTTTTACATACGTGGTGCACATTGCTATGTGCACCGTGGTGCAGGGTATAACGACTGAGGAGGTATCACCACATTCTCTCTCCTCCAATTTGACAATTTTGCACTATTCTAATAATGCCAAATTATCTTGAGATGCTCTAAGTCCTTCTGTCTTCTCTTCCCTTGAGCAGCTAAGCAGATACAGCCTGTAGTATTCATGGTTTTAACGTAACCTCCCCATTTAGTACTTGTAGGTGAAATGTAAATATATGTTGCCATGTCACTCTCATATTTCTTCTGATGTTAATTTCAAATAATTGGGTCGCAGTGTTTTTTTTTTTTGGGCGGTTTTCTTGACATTGTTGAGTTCACTACAAATATCCTATTTGGAGCAACATTTATTGAAAAAAGATGAAATGTAACATCATTATTCTTTTTCTTTAATGATATGAATAATAGTGTTGTTTCATCAATTCAGAGTGAAGAAATGTTAGTTGGATATGTTATGTTGTTATTTATATAGTATATATTCTACCATCAAAATGTGGTTCTAATTACTACACAAATATAAAAAAAATAAAATAAATAAATAAATTAATTAATTAATAAATTTACACATTGGCTACCTGTTATAATTTGTGTCATAATAGTAAGTGTTTGATCTAACATTGATAATAAAATCATAAAACCAACAATACCCATTAAATCAAAATGAGATTCAAATATTGTAATAATTGCATTTTAAGTACCAGAATCTAGATATAGATGCTTGTAGAGGCCCGTGCATTATTGTTTATTGTCTCCCCCTAATAGAGTTAAGGAAAGAGGCAGTCGGCCTCCAATTAAGGATCATATAACATGCTTGGATAGATTGGCTAAGACCTCTCTTCATCCCCCACGCCCATCTTCATTATCAGCCGCTATTCAATTGTTTTTTTCTGATTATTTTGGCGAGTACATCATGATGAACTGGCCGGCAGCAATCACGTTACTTTAACTCATCGATTTCCTAAATGGAAATTGCATAGAAAGCACATGAATGGAATTGAAGGACCAACAGAAATCCCCACCACCTGCGCCACTGTTCTGTCCGTCTATGAATTGCCACATTTCCATGCTCGCCCGCGTTAGTACCATGCACGGCAACGATGCCATTTCAATCTCAATAATGCTTTAATAATTACACATTCTTGGGTGACGGCTAAGAGAGCAGATCGAGTCTAACATTCTATCATAAAAAAATGACATTTCAAATATAAAGAAATAAAATTCCAGCTTTACTACTAAATATAGTTTTTGGACGTAATGGTAGAGCAGCCAAGTTGCTTGATGGGACAGTTGATTTTGCCTATTGGCCTACTTTTATTTGAGCCAAATGTGAAATCAAGTTGCTCATAACTATAGTTTTTTGGTATAGTGGTAAGTGTTTGATTTTGACAGTATTTTCTATACAAATTTGTTTTGCTAATACAAATATTTGTAATATTATTGGGTTGTCTTATTTTGAGGCAAAAATATACTCCTTCGATCTCATTTTATGTGTATGATTTGGTTAGCAAGATTTTATTGAAATTATTTTGAATTCTATTTTTCATAATATTAAGTTTAATATTATTATATAAAATTTATATATTTGAAAACTGCATTAAAGTTATATAAACACAAAATTTTAAATTTAAAAATAATTAAAATTAATAAAAAAAAGCCAAAAAAGACAATTTGGTTTAAACAATAAATAGTAAACATGATAGGTAAAATATGAAAGAGGTATTATTAGAACAGAAAATTGTTTTTTTTTTTCATATTTTTCCTATTAATTAAAATCGTTACATAGTGTGTCTAATGTAGTCATATAAATGGAAGTTCTTTTTATATGTGTTTTTTTTTTTATCAAAGGGTACTCGTGAATTGGTAGGCTATACTATATATGAGTTAATAAAAAAAAATGTTACAACCTAATTAAATAGCAAAAATTAATATAATAATAACAAATCACATAGTAAATATTAAGAAATGAATTTTTCATGGTAACATAAAATTACTCAATATTTTAATTATGATCAGAGTACAACGTGTGGATCCATATATATATATATATATGCCAACGTTTTCAATGCTGTTCAATCAATCTGTTTTAATTAACGTTGTCATTTTTCAGGACCTACTATACCTACAATTATTGAAATAATGGCAAAGAAAAAAAAAATCAAATTGGCTAATACTTGACATGTCATTTTATTTTGGCTCTTATTTTGTAAATCATTTATCCATCATCAACACTTGTGTTAGATGGTTTCATTACGAAACATATTTTAAATATTTTCATAATACTTTTAATAAAAATGTAGACTTTTGATGTAGGTTAACAAATATTACATTTTTTTCTAATAGTTTTCAGTGAAAAGTACGTATTAGTAATTAAAATTGTAATAGTTTTCAGTGAAAATGTAATAATTGTTAATTCATAGAAAAATATTTCATGTTGGGAAAAAACTTCATACATTTGTGATATGTGAGATTTCACACATTTGAAATATGTCTAACATGAGACAATCTTACCAATACGTACCATCTATCTATAATCTATGAGTAATGCTATGCTTCCTATAAAACTCATTTTCTACTATTAGATACTCTCATATTGTATTATTGGATTACTTTTTTCTATTTAATTATTAAGTGAACCATTTATAAATTTATGGTGGTATCCACTAATTTACGATAATTAAGTTTTAAAGACCAATTCAATATATCATGTAGGGGTTGAACATTAATTAGTAGTTATATATGTTAGTATAGAAAATGTCAAGTAGCTTGTATCTCAATGGCACTTCTGTAACTCTCTCAAATGAGAGGTCAAAAATTCAAATTCCAATGGCGACATAGAGTTATAAATTTTTTACAAATACATATATGCTAGTTTATCAATGTAACAACTAACAAATATAGAGTAAACTTTTAACGACAAAGAGGTTTTTTTGTATGTGTGTGATTTTGCTCTTTCACTTTGGTAACTCTATTCCAATCAAATACTTACCATTATATAAAAAGTTATAACGCGTGTCGAATGGGTTGAGCATGATTCTTATACTAAAAGGTGATGAGTTCAACTCTTGTCAACATCATTCAATCAAGCCGATTTCACAGGGTCATTTTAGATTTTCAATATAGTTTACCTCCGGTGTTTAGCCAATTCTACTCTCTCTCACAAATATGGATACAGACAACTTTTCCTTGACCCACAAGATTAAAATGTCATATCCGTGCTTGCGACATCAGAGTGTATAATTGATGGTGTAAAAGTCCGTGTTTTTTAGGACGTGTAAACTAGGCTCAATTATATTGCTCAAAGTAGGATTGGATTAGTATAATATGAATGCAACCGTAGGTCGATCGGTGTACGTGTTGAAGTAGTCATCTGTCCTATCGCTTCTATGGTGAAAATGACTTTAATTTGTAGAAAATCTATTGCACAAGCAACATCGTTGCCTACTCTTTGTCCACCTCAACTATGACTTCATTGAGTTTGATGGATTAGATTTTTTTTTAGATATTTTCCAAAAGCATCCAAGAAAAATCTATTTCACAATTCCCAGTATGGTAAACAGCCTTTTTGGGAGAAAAAGAGTTCATAATTAAGGCCACCAATTTGCTTTTTTTGATCATATATTGCAACGACAGGCAGGATGGAAAGGGATATTATGTAACTCAAACGACGAATCGAAAGCTCTAGCAACATTATTGCAATATGTTGGATGCTTACAACTCAATGCTACAAATTAAATCTCTCCCAACTTTCACATGTCCTAAAAAGCTTCATAAATACTGATAATTTAAAATTCTAAAAATATTCAAATAAGCTTATTGAATTACGGATAAAAATGCAATTAATTAGATTATTGAACTAAAAATCAAGACACAATTGATTGTTGCATAAGCTAAAATCGTAGTCTTTTAAGAGTTCAACATTAACTCTTCTATTCTTTTTTTTTCTTTCTTTTCTAAATGACGAGGGAAACCTGTAACCACTATCTGAGGTGTATACTAGGTAAACATCACTTTGCAACTTTAGCATATAAAAAATTACAATAAGATAAATCAGTATAGATTAATTATAACTGACTCACTTAAACCAAAAAGGTCAATATATTTATTTAATTGAAAATTTCAATTTCCTAATATATTTACTTAGCCACATCAAATTCAAAATATACCTATTATAGTTATTCCCAACACTTCTCAATCACTTTAAAATTTGTTAAATTTTGCATAAGTAATACTGACCCCTACAAGGGTAATGGGCGAATGCTTGCAAGAGTTTCTGACCACAGGGTAGTAAATGATTATTTAACCATGAGAAGGGAAATTTTTTTACCAACTATAGCCGCTGCCGTATCCATAAAAACTCATTCTACCAAAAAATTACTTTATACAAGAGATGATTCGAACTCCAGACTAATTCCTATTCGTACGCCAACCAAGCTTGTTATTGGGTTTTTATCCTGGGCACAAAGTAGTAAATTTTTACTCTTTTTTCATCATTTTCATCCCCCGTTCACCTCACTCACATGCAACGGTTTCCTCTTGTATTAGCACTACCCAACTCAGTCTTATCTTACAGCTGACCCCATCCCATCCCAATTCACTCTTATGGACACTCTATATATAGCCCACCCTACCATTCTTATACACAACTTCAATTCAATCCAATTCATTCTTCATAATTTACCAGAAAATTAAGAAATATAAAGATCATGGCAAAGTTATCTAGCAGGGCAAATGGGAAGAGAAAGAGTGGCATGAACCTCAAGGTAGTGGTAGAAAAGCTTCAAAAGAGTTTTGTACTGGGCAAGAGCAAGAGGTCAGTGGCGAATCATGTGGATGAGTTTGAGGACTCCAAGGATGTTACTAATGACGTTAAAGCAGCGCATTTCGCGGTGATGGTGGTGGACGATGATGAGAGGCGGCTTAAGAGATTCATCGTTCCACTGAGTTGTTTGAGGCATCCTTGTTTCTTAAGGTTGTTGGAAAAGGCTGCAGAGGAGTATGGGTTTGAACATGAAGGCGCACTCATGCTTCTTTGCAGCCCAACTGAGTTGGAGAACATTATTGCCAAGCAAAAGCAATGTAATGGAAAACCAGATTGGAATTCTCCTACAAGTCAAGAGCTCTGATCTATGTTTGAATTAAATATATATGGAGATGTTTGTAGAGATAGATTGTTCAGTTTCATTCTTTAATAGTTAATACAATTCAATTTTTATCAATGTTTCAGTGTTTAATAACTCAACCACTCCTACCTGAAGTGACACTGTAAGTGAAATGCATCGGTATTGTGACTCTAATCAGCAATAGAACTTTAGAACATTTTGATTATCAAGTCAATTACTCATTATCTCGACTGGAGTGGTTTCTATATATAGTCAGCCTAGTTTTACATAAAGAGACCTAGCAACTTAATTATTATGGCTAGTCAAACTCAAAACACCAAAGAGTGTAAAATGTAGGGAAAATATTGGACCGAAAGGTAAATTTTTCTAGTAAACTTCTCAGGTGAGCCGAAAAGTAAAATCTCGTCAATGTTTCCTGCAATATTTTCTGTATTTGATTTCGAAGTAATTATTAAATTTTATATTAATTTAAATTATTTAAGATATTTTATGACATCTTTTATATGTTTTCCTCTTCTTATTTTTTTTATTAATTATTAAGGAAAGTATAATTTATTTTGTAATGTGGACATATTATTTTTAATAATTTTGATTTAATTAAATTATACCTTAATTATAAAAATCCTACCTAATAATTTTAGTATATTACACGAGACACAATAATTATTATAAATAATGTTTAATAATTGTCAATTTGTATTCAAAAATAAAATTTATAGTTAATTTTTTAAGTCAATCATAAAATCTTTTGTGCTGTGAGCACATTATTTTTAATTATTTGAGTTTAATAATATTATATCTTATTTATAAAAAAATCCAAAGTAATATATTTAGTACTACGGATGTGACTAAGAATTATTTTAATCGGTGCTTAAAAAATGAGTATTTATAAAATTTACGAAAGTTATTGTAAATCTGCATAGGAATAGTTTGTAAAAAAGTTAAAAAATTTTAGGATGGATTGCACGATTTTAACTATTTATATTTGTAAGAAAAAAAAATGTATAGAAATTCAAATTTTATAGAGTCTAAAAAATGAAAATAAACAAAAATGAAATAAATAAAATAGTTTTTCCCAAAATGGTCCCTTGACTATTCTCAAAATGGTCCCTCAACTATTTCTCAATATTTATTAGGCTAACAATAGGTAAATGGACGAAAATGCCCTCCATTTTAACACTGATTTGACGGAATATGTAACGGAGGACCAAATTGGGTGAGTTTTTGAAAGTCGAGGGACCACATTAGGTGCAATTGAAAGTCGAAATGCAAATTTGAGAATGAGCAATAGTCGAGGGACCATTTTGGGAAAAAACTATTTTCAACCATTACACCAAATGTTATTCTACACTAAAATAATTTTATTTTTCAAAATTTAAAAGTTTATTAGTTCGACTTTAATTACTTTAATATAAAATATAATTTATCATATAAATAATAATATTTTAGTACAATTTAAATTTGTTAAAATTATGATTTAGGTGCCAATGACCTAGTGGTTTAGTAGCACCAGATTGCTCTCTTATATACTGTATTGTAATAGAGTCAATAGTATTAAAAAAAATTATGATTTAGGTAATTTAATTTTTAATTAATATAAATTCAATATTACTTTTGTTTTAATTGTTTTTGATCAAATATTCTAAATGATATAATTTATGATTAATAACATAAAACTTATGTATAAATATTTAACAAAACATATTAAAACCTCCAAATAAAATAAAGGATATAAAAGGAATTAACAAAAAAAAAAAAAAAGCACGGGGCAAAATAGGAATAAAAACAATTTTTTTTCTTGCTTAGATGAACAGTGGTGTGCCTTATTTGGTGTAGCACTGCTCATCATCGGCAAACTTTTGCAGTTTTGGCATCTCCATTGGAGGAGAAATAGGTCAGTTCTTTTTTCTTTTCTTTTTTTTTTTTTTTTGGTGTTTTGCCGTCTCCCCTTAGAAATGTTGTTAGTTTAAAGGGTCTTTTCTTAACTTTGAGCCAAAAATTCCTTTTGGGTCTATTTCTTATTTAATTTGATTAGTTTATAAGCACATTAATTACTTTCTTGTATTTTCATTATTACACAATTAAGAGTTAAGTTAAATTGAATAGCAACAAAGCACTCCGAATATTTAAAATTAATATTTTCAATTTGATGCACAAAAATTATGATTAGTTTCAGATTTTTTTTAAAGACTACTGTAACAAAAGATCAGACTATGTCTTAAATAATATTTGTAAATTTTTTTTTTCTTAAAAATGTTTAAATATTAATTATTTACTAACTAGTTTCAACAACCTTAAAATATTTAATTTTATGATTTTCTCATAATTTTGAGAAGAACTGTTTTCCATACACGCACGTATATAAATGAAAGCTTATTTTGAGAAACATTACCAAATAATACTTATAATTTATTAATAGTTTAAAATAAATTGTAAGTTTCTAAATAAGCTCTGCCAAACAGAGCCGAACTATTCATAATTTTTGTGCACCATATACCCTACTCTACAAGTGGCTATGACCCTGGTTGGTAAATAATCAGCCTATCAGCCAATTTTGGCTTATTTGACCACTATTAGTTGTTTGGTTAATAAGCTTTTTGTAACTCCAAAATGCTAAAATTCAAAAGGCTACTCAAAACAGCCGTTTCAATTAGCTTTTTGATAAAAGAAATTATACCAAACAGCTATCAGCTAACAGCTAATTTATCAAACAACTTTTTACAATCAGCTAATATTATCAACAAATTATACCTTCTAACTCAAACAGCCAATCCAATCAGCCAACAACCATTTACCAAACAGGGCCTATATGTGTTTTAGTTTGGCTTATTCAAATTATCTAGTTGAAAGCTATACCATCAAAAGATCTATACTAGATATGGGATCACTAATATTCAGGTTTGAAGCCTTCTTTGATTATTAAACAATTCCGCCATTCATTGGGACGTGCACTTACAATCTTATTGTCCTTCCATTTCAATGACCCACCTCTAGTCCAGCATGGTGAGAAAGGTGAATTTCCTATCATATCCTAACCATATTATGATTTTATTTACGCGCGCCACAAACTTTATTTTCTTATTATTGCATAACAGTAACTTCAAACTTTATATTGAATTTGAAATGAGGCATGCTTTGATACCAATATTGAATAACTTTATTTTCTTATTCTTGCATAACAGTAACTTCAAACTTTATATTGAATTTGAAATGTGACATGCTTTGATACCAATATTGAATTGAAAACTTATGAAGGGGGCATCTCGCGATTTACCTTATTCTGTGCCTTTTAGGTAAAAATTCTAAGATTTAAGATTAGTCTTGCTAGCATAGACCGGAATACCTAATGTGTCATGAAAAAAAAAAAATCAAAGCAGACAAAATTAAAGGTAAATTAATCTAGGAAAACCCCCCAGAAAAAAACATAAAATTCCACAATTGGATTACCGTTGTAAACTCCAAACAGTTTTGTGACTGTGAATTGAAGGAGCCATACACCACTCTTGCTGCCGAATTAAGGCGGCCTGCCTCAGCTTCAAGCTTTTACTCCTAAACCGTGTTAGAACTAACTGCTCCAAAAATCGGATCTTGTTAGATATAAATGTAGTCTAATGATTAACTGAATATAAAGTCTACCAAGAAAATCTAACCTTATAGTAGTGAACACGGAAGCGATGCTATATCTCCGGTCATAGTTAATGTCCTCTCATTAGTTGTGTCGTGTTGTCTCATGATTCATGAACGGTAGACCTGCAAACTTGTCGAGTAACTTTAGTCATTTTGTCTCATACTTTTGGTATTATTCTGAGTAGTACGAGTACCATCTAAATATGCTATATACAGAGTACTATATATCTTGTATCTCATCAATATAGACTTTATATTAGGCACATAATTTATTTAACAACTTCTACTTATTTAGTCTAACCAAATTAAACTATCTAATAAACCTAGTCATCCTGCACCACATAACTAAGGCCTTAATGTATAATATATATTATAGGAGAAAATCCAACCAATCGTCCTCCATCTCTCATTTGGCAAGCACTACCTCAGTGGCTCTCATCTATCTCCCCCCATATTGTGTCAGCAACCTTCTCACCACACAAATAATCCCATTATTGATCCCCCAGAAACAATCAAAGAATGGTTCGGGCCTGGGTGTACCTAACCGTGTAGGCTCTCCCCATTAGTCCTCTTTGGCACAAGTTTTAAAGAAAAAAACTGGCAGATGAAATTTTAAAACAAATGGGGATTGTGTAATTTAGAGAAATTGTTCTCCTGCAACTGCAAGAAATTGGCGTGTGTCAGGGTTTTGTATAAAAAAATAAAAATAAAACAAAAGTTTTGCTTCTCCTTTTCTTTTCGTTAGCTGCATAACCTGCTTTAGTTCTCCACTTTTCCTTATTATTACTCCGTATTTTTTAATTATTTGTTTGTTTTTATTGTTTTATTATTTTTTTTAAAATTGTAATCAAATTTAAATATGTAATATAGTTTTAGAATTAAATTTTGAATGATTTAATTATAATTAAAATAAATAGAGAAACAACAAAAATGAATTTAAATATTTGTAGTTATCATTTTAATTAAATGTAATTATGTTTATTTAAATTAATTTTCATTACAATTAAAATTTATAATTCAAATAAACAAAGAAATAATTAAAATATAAGATAGTTAATGGTGGGTCCATAAAAAACTAAGAAAAAACTTAAAACTAATGGGAAGATGAGTTTTTGAGATTGAGTGAGATAGTAGATGATGATGTGGATATTTGGGCCCACAAAAATGTTGAGAAAAATTTTAAACTATTGGGGAAGGCCTGAACTGACCAAATTGTCTTTCTGCAGAACCGCAAACGTACGGACAATCGAATTAAACAATTTCTGGCGATGACAGTCATCTTTCTGTACACAACGTGTGTGAACTCTGACTAGTGTACGATAGTTGACTCCTTGCCTTCAATTATGGAGTTCCACGCTAGCTAGCTAGCAAGCTGCTAGCTGGTGTAAAACTGGCTATACATATTCCTTCTGTCCTCTTTTCACTTCACCTGCTAAACTATGACAGTCAAAATGTAATTTTTTTTTACCTAACAGAGTCAATCATGTTAGCCACTATTATTTGGCCCTTTACACACATCCATCCAAACCCCCCTATCTGTCAATCTTAAGTGCAAGTTTAACTGCACAGTTTACTTTGGTTTGACTCGAACCCTATCACAATTAAGCGCTTACTATTATGTTTTTATTTTCATATATAGGGCTACATTTTCGAGATGCAAAGTGCTAGACTTGATCCTTCATCGTCTTCCGTCCAACTATTCCCTAGCCACCAATTATTGTATTTTTTCCTTTACGGCCTCCGCCAACAAATCAGATTTGGAAGACCAATTCCACTTTGCCTCAAAATGTAATCCTATCACATCAGGTGGGAGAAGGCCCGGCATTAATCACATTTGGTCATTGGTACTTAACTATTAATTAAAATTTTTCTAATTAGATACTTGACTATGTAATTTGTATCACATTTGATCCTGTTATTCAATTATCCAGTCAATTATTGCCAAAAATGCTCCTTCCAAAAAGAACATTGTATTTACTTCTTCTGGGAAGAGCACCACATTTATTTCTTCTGGAAGGAGCACTTGGGAGAATGGGCTTTTCATCAGTTTTCACTTCATGTTTCTGAGGCAATAATGGACAGGCATTAAATTCTTACAAATATTTAATTTAAACTAACATAGTAGTCATCCTAAAATGGGTGCAAATAAAAGGTGTGTGAACTGTCTTGTTGTTGTGCTAGCTCAGTTGGTTCAATGAATTATTTTAAAGTCTTGCTCTCACTATAGTGTGGAAATTTCACCTTGATAATCAGAAGTAATGAAGACTTTTTGTGCAAACTGCGGAGCGGGCTAATAGTCTGTGACTGTACTGATACCAATGCGGTAAGGTTGGGTTGGGCGGCCACCCGTACGTGCATTATTGTTTCTTGTCTCCAACGATCATACAACTACATGCTTTCATTACCTTCCTCTCTTGTTCACGGGCGGCCCCCCTTCATGAAATTGGTTTTGTGATCTTATCATTTTGGTGATGGAAAGCATCAAGAAGGCGAGATGACTGACGTACATCATGAAAGATTGAAAGGAATCCACCATGCCATCCCAATCTCAATAATGCTAAAATGACTCTTGTTGAAATTTGAAAATCAATATTCTCATCATGGCATCTGGGTTGTTTGAGGGAAAAGGATATATTCGTTCACCCATCCATACCAATATACCATGATACCAATATGGTTTGCATAATTGACCGCAAGGAAAAATAGTGAATTGCGGGATAAACAAAAATAAATTTATGTTTTAGATGGTTTTCATGGATTGGGGGTTGAAATAGCCATAGAAATAATTAGGCACATGCAAGGTTGAAAAAATCCCTAGGCGCGATTTTTTTTTTTTCTGAATTTTTAAAAATAAAAATTAAAAAAATATTGTAAGTGTTAATAATTGTAAAGTGTTTAATATTGTAAGTCTTTACACTTTAATAGTTAAATAGTTAACACTCATTAAGTTATTAGTTATTATTTATTAATTATTAGTGCATTACTTATTAATTTAATTTAGTTATTACGTAGTACTTTTTTATTTTATTAAGTTATTAATTATTAGTTATTACTTATTAGACTATTAGAGTATTAGTTAATACATTATAACATTAATAGTTTAAATATTTAAGATTTGCAATAAAAATTATATATATATATATATATATAAAACGCTAGCCTGCCGGCCGCCTAGGCGGCCTAGGCGCCCGACCGTGGAGGAGGCCGATTTCGGCCTTCCTCGACGAGGCCGATTTCGGCCTTCCTCGACGAGGCCAGGCGCCGCCTAGCGCCTAGGCGCGATTTTTGCAATAAAAATTATATATATATATATATATATATAAAACGCTAGCCTGCCGGCCGCCTAGGCGGGCTAGGCGGCCTAGGCGCCCGACCGCGGAGGAGGCCGATTTCGGACTTCCTCGATGCGGCCAGGCGCGATTTTTGCATCCATGGGCACAGGCATGAAGTATTGGATGGGACATGGGAGCTAACTCAGCTAAGCAAATAGATAAATGAATGGTGACAGAATATGCAAGTGAAATAAAAAGAAATAAAGACACGAAAATAAAAGCAAAGATTGGAATGGGTATATATTTATCCAATGTCAAAACAAAGGATGGAGAGTTATGAAACTTAACTTTTCGGGTTCAAATATTGCCAACACCAATTCGGTGTACTAACACACCACTCTCGTGATCCAATATTAGGTCGAATCATATCGGAGCAACCCTTGCTCCTACTCTCATGACGCTACCACACTTCAAAATGCACAATTTAATGTTGGAGATTTCACTATTATGGAGGCCACAATGTACAATAGTACATTACACACCACCCGCGACAAATGCACAGAAGGCAACTTACCATTGCACAATAGTCGCAATTACAATGCACACCCCCAAGTATCTCGAAACTAATTCATACCAAAAGTTCAAAGTACACACCGACGACCGTGCAAATACAAATTTCTTAAAAAGTTTAGACAAATCAAAATATTACTTTTCTAAAAATTTAATCGAAAAATGTATCAAATTTAACCGTCAATGTTCCTATTGGCTTCTAAAGTGGAATTGGTCTAGTAGAAAAGAGTTCTACTATATGTACTCTCAAATTTTACTCCCAAATGTGAAAATCAATGTTTGATCATGTGGATCCCAGAAAAAATATCTGCATCAATGATTTGTGAGAGAGTAAAATTGTGGAGTAAAAAGTGGAAATAATCCATGTAGTATTTTCCACTAGAAAATATCAAGCACAAGCACAACCAAATTAAGTCCACATCAACAATATAATGACTTGATTGAGTTGAGTAGTTTGCTTGATGGATTAGATTGTTTAGATTTTTTCCAAAAGCATCCATGAAGAACAATCAATTTCACAATTCCCAGGATAGTAACTGGTAAGCAATGGACTTTTGTCTGCACTTTTTTCGGAGAAAAATAGTTGATAATTAGGACCACCAAATTGCTCTTTAATTTCATGATATATTGCAACGACAACAGGCAGGATAGAAGGCGATATTACGTAACCAAATTCAATTAAAAGCTCCAGACGACAACATATATGTTGGATGCTTACAACTCAATCTCTCCCCTCTTGCATACCTCCAAAAACACTCACAATTCAAAATATGTTAAAACTTTCAAATAAATATCAAACCATAGAAAGTAAGACCCCATCCTCAATGTAGTTTAGATTCAGTTGAATGCACGCGCGCACATATATGAAAGGGTTTAAGTGAGAACATATCCCACGTGAAAAGAACTAATTTGATCCATCTATTTGGATTGATCAATAGTTAAAGATTATTGAAAAATAAGAGAAAAAGGAACGTGTCAATTTTATAAATATTACAAACTTTTTATAGTAATTATAAGATTGACCCATGTATCTTTACTAAAATCCTCGATGATATTGATGAATTGTGATGGGTGGCTAATCGAGATCAGTCAAAGTACAAAAAAATAGTGGTACAATTAAGAAAACTAGTTAATAGTGTTAACTTCACTAATGAGTTTTCAAATCTTAGAGCATGTATAGATGCAATTATTTATTCAGGACATTAATGTAATATATTAGTGGTAAAAATAATTAATTATAAATATTTGTAAAATAATATGAGCTAGTGTGTAAATATCATGATGTGACAGGGAGCATGTCAGTGTCACGTTAACTAAGTTAACAGTCATATTAACACGGTTAACTATTATCTATCCTATATATGAGTGTCAATAAATACTTGATTCAAGCGTGCTAAACATTATAATATTCAATTAGTTGAATAGTGAACTCTAAATTTAAAGATACTAAGCATTATTATATTAATTAAAAAACATTAACCTTATACTTGACAAAATAATGTCAAAAACATTCTTAATTTCTTAGTTAGATAGGTCAGATCGAACAAATGAATATAATTTCTGCATTATTATTGAACCATGCTAGCTAGTTTGCTACCCTCAGACAAGACTATTCATTGCCTCTTACATGCATCATGCATGCCTGTCTGCCTGATATTATAATACATCATTGTCATAAATAATGCACAAAAAGGGGTATCGTTTAGTCTCTAATTAAAATTTGAAGCATTTTCATAATCCTAACAGAAAATTTGTCCTTTGATCAATTATTTGATCATAACCTTTTTGGCACTTTATGGATTTTAAAATCCGCAGTATACATTTTCTGAAAATTTAATTTATTAGTCCATTTAATATAATTTCAAACTTTATTGCTCTTCTTATAAAAAAAAAATGTTAAGTTGATGCAGCATGTAAGTTTTTTTTTTTTTTTTTTTTTTTGTTATACCCAGGGTTTCCATTGTTGATCACAGTGACTAATCCTCTTACTGAATTGTAGCCACTTCTTTGGCTGGGATAATTGGCCTGGAGAAGTTGATGTTGCGTTAAAACACTGTTGATCTACATGTGGACAATAAAAGACAAGGGGTTATATGATCGTTCTCAACTGGCTGGGTGTTCTTGTCCTTGTTCATATGTGATCGTTCTCAGTCTAATCAATCCGTGTTTCCATGACACATTTTCTCACAATAAGAAAGAATGATTTTGGGGCAATTTCTTACATAATTTGAAGAATTATACCATGTTTAGAACCAATCAATTTATTAATTAGTTAGCAGATTCTAGGGATCATATTTCTTAAATTAGCCAATGATATTCAATGCTCCAACTTGTATATAAACCTTGAAATGGGTTTGTAAGAGGTTCACAATTCTCAATACACAAGGTAATATACATTTTACTACCAAAATCTCTTTTCTTTGCCCAAATTCTACACACTTATTCTTTTACAGTTTGTTGGGGGAAAAGTTTAGAGGGTCGTGTCTAATATCTTGTCAGTGAAGCATGGCGTTAATAGCAGTGTAAGTATAAAGAAAAGATAAAATTGTGTGTTAATTACTAACTACTTAACATAATGATAAAAGTGAATCTAACAGTTGATCTTGACAAATGTCAGCATCCAAGCATTAAAATTTATCACTTTTAACGTAAGCACTCATCCTCATAAAAGCCAACAGACAAATGCGAGCTATGGCCGGTGCATTTTCGTGGACGTTGCGTGTACGAACAATAATTGGGATGGGTCTATGGTGTAGGTGTTCCTAAATATTTTCGTTATGCGGCAGAAATGCAGAATACGAAGATTCGGGAAAATTGTGTGATAAATTGTGTGGCATGAAAACTATGTACAAAATTTCGTACATAGTACAAGCGACAAGATTGATATTTCAAACTGATCTGACATGCGCTAATAAAAGGATTGTTTGTCTTAATCGAAGCTTAAAAGGTTGTTTGGAGTTGCATGTAATTAACATTACTTCCTTCAGTTAATTAGTAAGGCCTGACAAACATTATTGGGAGTGTAGATCTCCATTCATTATGTTTACTAATAAACTCTTGTGACAATAAACATCTTTTGTTGTCAAAACCTTTATATTTGCTAACCCGTTTCCGATAGTAAACCACTTCTATTTGTTGTCAGATAAAGCTTAATTTTGTACACATGAGCAGCTCAATTGACACACTGATGAAATTTGAGAAGAAATACCATGGATAAAGTTTCACCGGTGACAATGTGTGAGCAACACCTTAAAGTGATGGACTCCCTGTGAGCAGTAAGAAAGGGATCCTTGTGCATAGTAAGCCAAAAAGTAGCATTTGTGTTCAGTTGAATTTCTATAATTTCTCAAATGTTCTGTCAGGTCGAAACATGGGTGGGTTCTTGGGGTTGGGAACTCAACCTTTTAGAGAAGAAATGAAGTTTAATTTCATTTTAAAAAAAAAAAAGTTGTCTAGCTTGTGAGAGTATTGGAATTATATTGGAAACATCACCTTTACCTTAATTTATTCCAATCCCATCAGGTAGGACACCAACAATATTTGGTTAGTAAATATGTTTCCGATGTTATTTTGAAATTTCACAGAACGTCGATCTCAACCTTTTGTTTTTGACATTGCCGACAACTTCCCCGGCCCCTTCATCACCCTTCACAAAATTATATTGGTTTTATCTTATCTTTTCCGCAATTAAATTGAATTGTCTTAGGATAAAACGTTTACCACAACACCTATAGTAAAAGAGTAATTTTATTTTTATATGCCGCTACCTTTTCACGTTATAGTAGGTATCAAAAACATAGTTTTTTTTTTGAAAAAAATGTCAAATAGGTCACTGAACTTGTATAGTTTGTGCAATTGAAGCATAAAAAAAAGTGTGCAATTAAAACATTAAACTTCCAAAAAATGTGCAATTATAATTTTTTACCTGTTGCCTATCTACATAGGAGGATAAGACACCTCCCCCGTCAACGCCGGTGGAGGAGTCTGCCGCCTCTGCCGACGAAGGAGGTGGCTGCCTCCCTGTCAACGTTGACGGGAGAGGCCGCGGTTTTTTTTTTTTAATTATAAAAATTAATAGTTTAATTGCACACTTTTTTTTTCGATGCCTATTTGACGCTTTTTTTATACCGCGTCTTTTTCGAGAGGTAGGGTTCTAGACCAATAATTATTGCGTGGATCGTGGTCCACACAATAACCAATCATTATTGTGTGGACCACTGTCCAAAAACACATAAAGTACATTATTCTAACTCATAAAATACATTATCTTACTCCAGAAATTTTATTATTCTAGCATATAAAGTACATTATTCTAACTCATAAAATGCATTATCTTACTCATAATGTTCATTATTATTCTAACAACCGCGCGAAGCAATGAATTTTTTTAACATCAAAACGACGTCGTTTTATGGTCCACACAATAATTTTCCGTGTCGGACCGCCTAGATTTGACCTTTGAAGCCTTTGCCCAACAATCCCCCTAGCCACTTGGTGTTGGACTTGACCCTTCATTGGCCTTCGATCGGTCCAACAATTCCTTCTCCCGACACATGTCAGCCTTAACTGCACAGTTTACTCTTGAGCTGGCTCTGATATCACTTATTAGTGTCAAACACTTATCATCACGTCAAAAGTTATAGCTAGTGACGAATGCACAACTTTATTTTTTTTATATCATCACATTTTCGAAATGCCGGGTGCTGAATTTGGCCTTTCAAGCCTCCGTCCAACAATTCCCTAGTCACTTGGTGATGGACTTAGCTCTTCACTAACCCCTGCTCAACAATTCCTTTGTCATTTAGTGATGGACTTAGTCTGGTCATCATTCACCTCATCTAACAATTTTTTGACCTAGTGATAAACACTTAATTTTAACAAACTGCAGTAAGCTAATTGGATTGGATTGGCATACTACATCATGAACTGGCAACAACGACCTCCTCTTCGTTATGTAATTATATATTCCCAAAAAGAATTGAAAGAAATGAGAGGAAGGACCAACAAAATAGGTGAGGGGGAACAAATGAATATAATTTGCGCATTATTGCACCATGCTACCTTGCCACGTATCCTCTGACAAAACTATACATTGCCGCTCACTAAAAGTTTAGCATGGATGTCTGATATGATATATCATAGTCGTCATAAATAATACAGAAAAGGGGGGAGTATCGTTTAGTCTCTAGTTAAACATTATAATCATACCATCAGAGAATTGAGCCTTCGCATCAATCATTTAATTTGGTCGTCAGCCGTTAATTTCTTTTTTTTTTAAATTAAATAAATAAAAATTATTGTGTATATTTTAGTCCTGAATAATTTATAATCGAAATATGTTTTCATTTAAATTATTGCCTTTATTGTTTGACTCGGTCTGCTCGACTCATTTAATAAGACATTAATAAATGCAATAACTTTTTGTTGGGTGGTAAATTAGAGAGCCTAGCTAGTCCAGCATCCTGTCATTGAAATGTGGTGCTAATTTTATGTTAGTATAAAAAAATAATGTCTCATTTTCGTTACTAGCGATATCTTTTTGTGTATTTGATCTTGACAATTGATATCATAGAACGTTACGAACATGCTATGCTAGCTGGGAGGGAGATTGTTAGGCGGCATTACTTTTTGGGTTTTAGACCAAACCAAAATTTTTATTGTTTGATTCGGTACAACCTAATTCATATTTTAACCCATCATTGATAAATGTAATAAGTCTAAACTAAAGAAATTGACAAAAAAAATACTTGATTGTTTTTAAATTTTTTCAGATTATGAGTATGGATCGAGCCAAGATTTTTATTCTTTGACCCAACCCGACCAAACTCATACTTCAACCAGACTCAAGCAATAACCAAATAGATGGCGGGGCAACTCGTCTATTTGACTTCACTCAAGCGAGGGACATGGAGAGAGAAAGAGAGAGAGAGAGAGAGAAAGAGAATTGAGTTGAGCTTGAGATTGGAATTTAAAAATGTGTTCCAAATAAAAATCTTAAAAGATATTATTCTGTCAAAATGCGTCATTTTTCTTTGACCAGAATAAGTATTTTTTGTTGACTTCATTTTTCTATTGTGGTCAAACACACCCACACAAAATAAATAAATCCATATTTGCAATGAGACTCCGAGTCTTTTACCAAGATACATCCTCTATTTGATTGACATTTCTGGATCTGATCTAGTACTTTACTGCTTTATGACTCCGGAGAAGCTGTCTTCAGGTGTTTAACATAAACTTTTCCATACTTAGTGCAATTTGCTTACATTGTCTTAGATTTTACCCTTTTTTTTGTGGTTAAACATTTTCTCAAATAGAATTAAAATCATAATTAATTTGAAGAATCTAATTTCTTAATACACGATCTTATTTTATCTTTATCAATTACACTTAAGTGTCAAATTCCTAGTTAATTAGATACATTAAGAAATCATGCATATTAGAATACATTTAGAAAGATTGGAATAGGAAAAATGTTATACACATTAGTTAAAATAAATTATAATCATCATTAATTACTCTAATCAGTCATTAGCGACATTCATATAATATGATAAAGTATG
Organism: Ipomoea triloba; assembly: GCF_003576645.1. NCBI lineage: Eukaryota > Viridiplantae > Streptophyta > Magnoliopsida > Solanales > Convolvulaceae > Ipomoea > Ipomoea triloba. The sequence goes on from NC_044922.1 coordinate 15,880,078, forward strand.
TCAGCAATGAAATCTTGTGACCATAATATTCATTGTAGAGATAAAACAAACTCTCTTTTTAACTCCATTGGATGACTCCTTTTGGTGGCAGCTTGGTGGGTCAAATACAGTATCCCACAATCAAGATGTGGCATTGATTACTACGTAAGTATAAGAAAATAAATTTGTCTTTGCTACTTACTATAAGATCTGGTGTAGTAGAATTCCATTGAAATTAAAGAATGTTGTGCAGTTCAAGCTGACAATTATTGGGAATGGAATTGTTGGTTAGCGGCTTAGACATGCAAGTCCAATATCCTACTATCAAAACGTGCCGCTAGCTAATTAACTGCTGCAAAATAAATAAAATTGCACATTCGCTATCATTTTTTACTAAATTTTGATATAGTAATATCCGTTTGATTTGACACCTTCTTTTAAACTTTGCAATCACAAAGGAACAAACCATGCACCTTTGGCCTCATCTTTAGCTCCAAGCTTTTGCTTTTAAACCGTGTTAGATAAAGCTTAACAGGTTCAATTTTGTATGGGTTTTTCAGAAACAAGAAGGAAAAAGAAAAAAAGGTCGGGAGAAGGAAAAAAAAAAAAACAAATTATTTTTACTCCCCTTGTAGGGCCAACCATCTCTTGCAGGAGCACCTCATTTTTCACTCATCTTTCCTCTCTTTTCTTCACATTTGTTATGACCCCATTAAAAAAACTCCAAAAAAAATACATTGATAGGGTCGCTCTTAGAACGAAACTGCTCCAAAAGTAGTCCTGTGTGGCATGTACCTGCTTGTATGTGTTGTAATAATAATAATATTATTATTATTATTATATAAACCAAGTGGAGCAAGATGGAATGGATTTCGGCAGAGGCTTTAATGCTTAATTATATCATGTGTGTCATTATGTGTGTGGAATGAATAAATCCATAAAACATGGATTAGTGTAGTGGAGTAATTTAGGGGAGTGGGGTAGATATAGCACAAAACATGGAGTAGTGGATGAGTGATGTGTGATGTGTGACTAAATAATGAGTAGCTTTTGTCATCTTTGTATGCATATATATATATGTATTGCCGTAGGAATTGATGTGAATGTATGTAGTGAAGAATTAATTCAAAGCAAAAAATTTAGAAAGCTTTCATAGTTATATCCATTCGTCCTTTCCCCTCTTTCTCTCAATTAAATACATAGATATATTTGATTAAATATATCTAACATTTGGTATCAGAGCCTATCAACCTTCCAACCCTGAGATATTTTTTCTAGTGAAATATGGCCAATAATTTCAATATTGTATGGTCGGGTCCTAAATTAGACGGGAAGCTCGATTACAATTATTGGCAAATTATGATGACCACACATTTGAAAGCTCAAAATCTTTGGAGCTATGTTGATCCCGGTCTACCAGAAGGAGCTGATGCAGCTGCTACACGGCGAGATCAATTGGCGTTGGGACAAATTCATCAAGGTGTCCATTACTCCATTTTTGGGCAACTAGCTCGTGCTCAAACGGCAAAAGAAGCTTGGGACATCTTAAAGGTGTCAAACAAAGGAGTCGACCGGTCACAGAAGTCCAAGCTGCAGACGTTGAGAAGGTTGTATGATCGTTGTGAGATGGCCTCTACAGAAACCGTAGATATGTATTTCTCTCGTCTTATTGATCTTGTAAATAAGATGAGGTTATACGGAGACACAATTGAGGATGGTGCAGTGGTTGAAAAAGTTCTACGAACGATGCCGATGAAGTATGACCATGTGGTGGCTTCAATAACAGAGTCACACGATACCGAGGACTTGTCAATTGCTGAGTTAAAAGGTATGATCGAAAGTCATATTGAAAGGATTGCGTCAAAATCAGAACCACTAGCAGAAGAAGCTTTGAAGAGCCAAGTCACCTTTAATATGACTAGCTCTAATCAAAGAGGTGGAGGAGCTGGTAGAGGTCGTGGAAGAGGTAGAGGAGGACTCAGAGGAAGAGGACGTGGTAACTTCAATCAAGGAAGAGGTGGAGGTAATAATACCAAGCAAGGTAAATTTCCATTCAATTGCTACAATTGCGGCAAATATGGACACAAAATTGCAGATTGCTGGTATAAAGAGGATGGTCATGAAAATCAAGCAAATGTTGCTGAAAAATCTGGTGAGAGTTCTACTGAATCTGAAACCTTATTTTTGGTCAGTAACAGTTTGTCTGCAGATGAAAACATATGGTTCTTGGATACTGGATGTAGTAATCATATGTGTGGGAAGAAAGAATTGTTTTCAGAGTTGGATGAATCAATACGATCTGAGGTGACATTTGGAAATAAGTCAAAAGTGCCAATTTTGGGAAAAGGTAAAATCTCTATTCAATTGAAGGATGGTACTCACAATTTTATATCCGATGTTTTCTATGTTCCTGCATTACACCAAAATTTGTTGAGTATGGGACAGTTGTCAGAAAAGGGATATAAAATAAATATCACTGGAGGGTGTTGTACCATTGTTAATGCCAAGGGAGTTTTGATTGCAAAGGTAAATATGTCTCAAAATCGACTATTTCCTTTAAAAATCAACCATGCACTTCTTACTTGCTTTAATTCTGAAATTCGTGATGATAATTGGTTGTGGCATATGCGGTTTGGGCATTTTCATTTCTCCGGATTAAATTATTTAGCAAGAAAGAAACTTGTTTCTGATTTGCCGATTATTAATGTTCCTGACAAAATTTGTGAGAGTTGTTTGATTGGGAAGAAGCATAGAGAACCTTTTCCTATAGGCAAGTCTAAAAGAGCGACAAAGCAGTTGGAGATTGTTCACTCAGATCTGTGTTCATTGGAAGTTCCTTCGAATGGAGGTTGTAAGTACTTTGTTACCTTCATTGATGATTTCAGTAGAAAAACATGGGTTTATTTTCTGAAACAGAAGTCAGATGCATGTGATGTTTTTCAACAATTTAAGGTTTTTGTTGAAAAACAAAGTGGTTATAAGATTAAGATTTTGAGAACTGATAGAGGTACAGAATATATTGCTTGTGATGAATTTTTAAAGAAAAATGGTATTCAGCATCAGATGACAGCTAGGTACACTCCACAACAAAATGGAGTGGCTGAGAGGAAAAATAGGTCTATCATGGACATGGTAAGATGCATGATGAAATCTAAAAATCTGCCTAAACCTTTTTGGGCAGAAGCTGTTGCTTGTGCTGTTCATGTGTTAAATAGGTGTCCAACTAAAAGTGTTCGTGATAAGACACCTGAGGAAGCTTGGAGTGGGAGTAAACCATCTATCAGACATCTCAAGGTTTTTGGATGTTTGGCATATGCACATGTGCCAGATCAGTTGAGAAAGAAGTTGGACGATAAAGGTGAGAAGTGTATTTTTATTGGTTATAGTGACATTTCAAAGGCTTATAAATTGTATAATCCTGAAACTCAAAAGGTTGTTATAAGTCGTGATGTCATTTTTGATGAATATGGTGCATGGGATTGGTCAACTAAAGAAGAAAGGTCAGTTGTTGTTCCCATTATTCCTGATAATGAGCAATTGGTTTCAGATAATGTTCAATCTTCTTTACAGCCAGAGTCATCAGTTCGGAGATCTCAACGCGAGCGTCACTTACCAGCTCGTTTGGAAGATTATGTTTTGGGTAATGATAATGACTTGACTGATGAAGAGATTGTTCAGTTTGCTCTCTTTGCAGATTGTGACCCTATATCATTTGAGGAGGCTGCTACAGAAACTCATTGGCTTAAGGCAATGGATGAGGAGATTTGTGCCATTGAAAAGAATGGTACTTGGGAGTTAACAGAATTACCTCCCGAAAAGAAGCCAATTGGAGTAAAGTGGGTTTATAAAACCAAATACAAGTCAAATGGTGAGGTTGACCGTTTTAAGGCACGGTTGGTAGCAAAGGGTTACAAACAAAAACCAGGTATTGATTATTTTGAGGTTTTTGCTCCTGTAAGTAGACTTGATACTGTGCGAATGCTTATTTCTCTTGCTGCTCAAAATGATTGGAAATTGTTTCAAATGGATGTCAAGTCTGCTTTTTTGAATGGTTTTCTTGAAGAAGAAATATATGTTGAGCAACCTGCAGGGTATGTGAAGAAAGGGGAAGAAAATAAGGTTTACAAGTTGAGAAAAGCTTTGTATGGTTTAAAACAGGCACCCAGAGCATGGTATGGTTGCATTGATTCTTATTTTGTTGAGAATGGTTTTATGAGGTGTCCTTATGAGCATACTCTGTATGTCAAATACACAGATTTTGGAGATATTGTTATAATCTGTCTGTATGTTGATGATTTGATTTTTACTGGAAACAATTTGAAACTAATCTCAGAATTCAGGGAGGCACTCATTAAGAAATTTGAAATGACTGATATGGGCCTTATGTGTTACTTTCTTGGTCTTGAAGTTGTTCAGATGAATGGTGGAATCTTCATTTCACAGAAGAAATATGCTGCTGATATTTTGAAAAAGATCAAAATGGAAAACTCCAAACCAGTTTCAACTCCAGTAGCTGAAAAGTTGAAGATGTCCAAAGATGAGTGTGGTAAGAATGTGAATGTTACAGCTTATAAAAGTTTAATGGGGAGTTTGAGGTATTTGGTAGCTACAAGGCCAGATATTTCTTTTGGAGTTGGAATACTCAGCAGATTCATGGAGGAACCAAAAGAATCACATTGGGTTGCAGCAAAGCGAATTCTGAGATATGTCAAAGGTACGAGTAATGATGGAATTTTTTACTCTACTAATGATGCAGTGAAACTTGTTGGATATACAGACAGTGATTGGGCTGGAGATGTTGAGACAAGAAAAAGCACATCAGGATATGCCTTCTATCTTGGTTCTGCTATATTTTCCTGGTCTTCAAAGAAGCAGCAGATTGTAGCACTTTCAACCGCAGAAGCAGAATACATTGCAGCAGCAAACTGTGCTACTCAAGCAATTTGGCTCAGAAGAATTTTGGAGTTTTTGCAACAAAAGCAGGAGGCACCTACAACAATTTTTTGTGACAACAAGTCTGCCATTTCGTTGTCAAAAAATCCTGTTTTTCATGGTCGCAGCAAACACATTGATATCAAGTATCACAAGATCAGGGAGTTGGTAGCTGAAAAACAAATCAACATTGAGTACTGTGCAAGTGAATGTCAAGTTGCTGATATTTTTACAAAGCCATTGAAGACAGAGACATTTCTCAAACTGAAGAAGGAAATTGGGATGAAGAATATATTCAACTTGGTTTAAGGGGGGCAATGTTGTAATAATAATAATATTATTATTATTATTATATAAACCAAGTGGAGCAAGATGGAATGGATTTCGGCAGAGGCTTTAATGCTTAATTATATCATGTGTGTCATTATGTGTGTGGAATGAATAAATCCATAAAACATGGATTAGTGTAGTGGAGTAATTTAGGGGAGTGGGGTAGATATAGCACAAAACATGGAGTAGTGGATGAGTGATGTGTGATGTGTGACTAAATAATGAGTAGCTTTTGTCATCTTTGTATGCATATATATATATGTATTGCCGTAGGAATTGATGTGAATGTATGTAGTGAAGAATTAATTCAAAGCAAAAAATTTAGAAAGCTTTCATAGTTATATCCATTCGTCCTTTCCCCTCTTTCTCTCAATTAAATACATAGATATATTTGATTAAATATATCTAACAGTATGTCTCAGCAACCTTCTTAGCACTCGCCTCATCGAATTATTGATCCCTCCGAAACAATACATAAATTGTATTCCTATACTATCTAGGAGAACCGCAAACAGACAATGAACTAACGCAACGAAACAATTATTTCTGGTAAGAGATAACACGCTATTCCTGAACCATTGTACAAAACGTTAAACGTGTATTCAAACGTGAGACTACTATTGCATGTTGACTTGTAGTCTTCAGTGGTTAGTAGTTGGCCACAATAATTATATATGGAGTTCTACTCTAGCTAGCTAGCTGGCGTGGTGTAAATTAAAACAGGCTTCATATAATATATAATTCCTTCTGCCTTCTTTTCACTCAGCTGCTAAACTAGGACCATACTTTTTTTTTTTTTTTTTTTTATAGCAAAGTATAAAATTTATTATGAATGAATAGATCTCGGAGCAGCAAAGCCACAAAAGTCATACAAAAACACCAACTAACCCATCAACTTCAATTCTTTTTCCTTTTACCTAACATACCGAGTCAGAATTGGAAACATTAACTTTACCATAATCTAATCCTATCCCATCAGGTTGGACAATACAACTAAATATTCCATTCACATTGCTCCGAAAAAGGTGGTTAAGTGAGTGAAGTATAATTCTGATACTTAAAAGTTACTAGTTCAATTTTTATCAACACAATCGAGCATCTCAAATGAGTTTTTCTAGTGTGATTTACCTCTGTTATGTAGTTTGCGAGTTATTTATATAGGAGTTGGATTTATGGTGTGCCTACATTTCAATAGTGGCTCCGAATTTCTCTCTGTAACCTAATTTTTTTTTTAATAATATAATTTAATTTGTGGATTATTACACATTTATCCAATGTACACCCTTGAATAATATATATCTACATAAATTTTCTCATCATCACTCAAAAAAATCAATTCACAGTATTATCTTGTGGCATTGTCATAAAGTGCCACCAGTAAGCTTCTTTTATTATAAGATTAACAACCCATTATATTCTCAAGAGCCAAGGGGGCAATGAATGAAACATTATAATTGTTGGATAACACAGTAGTCATCCTAAAAGGGCTGTAAAAAAAAAAAAAAAAAAAAAAAAAAAANAAAAAAAAAAAAAAAAAAAAAAAAAAAAACTGTACAGTTGCAGTCATGGGAGGTACGGTTGTGTTAGCCGCCCACACGTACGTCTGTAGTTCAAGTTCTAAGCTGGCGTTAAACTGGCAATAAGTCCTTCTGTCTTCTTCTTTATTTTCCCTTCAGCTGCTCAACACATACATACAGCCTGTTTTTCTCATAGGTTGTACGAGAGAAGTAAATATGTTGTTGCATTCCCATTTTCCTCATCTTAATTTGAAACTACTTCACAGTTTACTTTTCTTGTTTTGGCATTTTGAGGCAAAATTTATTGGGAAAGATGAAATGTAACTTCGGATTTCAAGATTCAGCCAGTAATGATTCTAGCCTTGTTTGGTAAATGACGGATCCACCTAAATTCAAGTCTTGTTTAGGGGATTGATCATCCAACATATTTTCATGACTTTTTTTTTTTTTTAGATAATGAGAAAAATTGTAATTGCACTTAAGAAATCTATTTGCACTGGCAAAACTCAACTGACAAAGAACCCTAAAGAAGTAAAATTTATTGGAAAAGATGAAATGTAACATCATGATTGAAATGGGATTTCATGATTCAAAGCTTTCATGGCTTTCCTATCTTCTTCTTCCCGGGCCCTTCATGAAATTGATTTTATGGTCTTATCCTTTTTGGCGATTGAACGGGTCAAGAAGCTGGACAACCACTGTCAAATTGGTAAGATGTTAATTTGGTAATCATAAGATTACAAGAGCAATCAATTAATGTTTTTTATTTGAGTCCCTCAATTATGAGTAACATAAACTGATTTACCTTGTCAACAAAGATCACAAGACATGATTTACCCCTTCCATACCTGATTGTTGATTTCCCATGTCACACTATAAAAAAAAAAAAAAAAAAAAAAAAAAAANAAAAAAAAAAAAAAAAAAAAAAAAAAAAACTGTACAGTTGCAGTCATGGGAGGTACGGTTGTGTTAGCCGCCCACACGTACGTCTGTAGTTCAAGTTCTAAGCTGGCGTTAAACTGGCAATAAGTCCTTCTGTCTTCTTCTTTATTTTCCCTTCAGCTGCTCAACACATACATACAGCCTGTTTTTCTCATAGGTTGTACGAGAGAAGTAAATATGTTGTTGCATTCCCATTTTCCTCATCTTAATTTGAAACTACTTCACAGTTTACTTTTCTTGTTTTGGCATTTTGAGGCAAAATTTATTGGGAAAGATGAAATGTAACTTCGGATTTCAAGATTCAGCCAGTAATGATTCTAGCCTTGTTTGGTAAATGACGGATCCACCTAAATTCAAGTCTTGTTTAGGGGATTGATCATCCAACATATTTTCATGACTTTTTTTTTTTTTTAGATAATGAGAAAAATTGTAATTGCACTTAAGAAATCTATTTGCACTGGCAAAACTCAACTGACAAAGAACCCTAAAGAAGTAAAATTTATTGGAAAAGATGAAATGTAACATCATGATTGAAATGGGATTTCATGATTCAAAGCTTTCATGGCTTTCCTATCTTCTTCTTCCCGGGCCCTTCATGAAATTGATTTTATGGTCTTATCCTTTTTGGCGATTGAACGGGTCAAGAAGCTGGACAACCACTGTCAAATTGGTAAGATGTTAATTTGGTAATCATAAGATTACAAGAGCAATCAATTAATGTTTTTTATTTGAGTCCCTCAATTATGAGTAACATAAACTGATTTACCTTGTCAACAAAGATCACAAGACATGATTTACCCCTTCCATACCTGATTGTTGATTTCCCATGTCACACTATAAAAAAAAAAAAAAAAAAAAAAAGCCAAGAGGATTGGTGTACATGATGAACTGGCAACAACGACGTACACTACTAGCTTTAATAAGTAATTTCCTAAATTTAAAAAAAAAAAAAAAAAAAAAAGAGAGAGGAAATTGCAAAGAAATCAAAGGAGGGAGGAACAAAAACCCCACCACCTGCGGTACTGTTGTGTCAGTGGAGGAATTACCACATTGCCGTGCACGCGTTAGTACCATGCACGGCCGGCCATGCCATCCCAATCTCAATAATGCTAAAACGACTCATGTTCCAGAATCATATCATTATTATTCTTATCAATTATCATCATCAACTTGCCATCTCATCTGATCTGATCTAATCTACGGGATGTTTGAGTTAAGGATTCATTCACCCAAACCAACATCTGATCTGGGTTGTTTGAACTGAGGAATCATTCATCATGAATTATTAATCTTATCAACAATGCATGCATCTGTGTTGGTTGACAATATTAAGGATTCATTAATCTTATCAACATGAATCATATGCAGCTGGATTTTTTCAAAGGTGAAATTTCATATTCAAATCTTACCTCTTTTGCATTATTTGAGTTTGGGTATTACTATTATATTTTCTGTGCAGGTTTATTTTGTTATTAGGAATTTTATGTCTGATTTTTATGAATATATAGATTAAATAAATGTTACTTTTCCCTACGAATATCATTTTCTATTGATCACTTTACTCTCTATGTGATCGCAAATTTTACCGTGGACAGCGGTTCACAATGGATTGTGGGTTGCGCATCAAAACAACGTCGTTTTGATTAATGAAAACAGATGTAAGAAACGGCCTCCGTCCCGCGCAATTGCAGTTCCTTTTCAACACAACTGCAGTAGTATCAGTTCAACAGAACTCGGATGAAACGGCCTCCGTTTCGCGCAATTAGAGTTCCCTTTCAACACAAATGCAGTATCAATTCAACACAACTGCAGTATTAGATCAACAACTGTAGTATCAGTCATGACCACGGTCCATAGTATAACAACTGCTATGTGATAGACTAACGTGTCATATTTTAATTTTTTTTTCTTTAATTTGCTTACATGAGAAATGGTTAATCCATTATGAGTTAAAAAAATATTCACTCATAAAAAGTTGAATACAATAATAATATTGTTTCTTAATAACGCAGGTTTTTTTGACTTCGCTGGACTATATCTTAGACCCCATGAACTGTACTCTATACCCGTAAAGTCATGAGAAGGTAAATTGAGTCAATATAGTTTCGAGGTTCAATACTGCACAACTTAAACACAAACCTTCAATATTCAGGACGTAAATTAAACTCACATCCTACTATTGAATATAAGTATTAACATTATTAGAGAGTGACTTTTAATTTGCTGGACAATGAGCCTTTATAAATATATAGAAATGGTTTTAAAATAAGTTTGTTGTGAAGTAAAATGACATGTCAAGTATTGGAAAATGTCCTGTTTTGATTTGCCATTATTTCAGTTAGTATACGACTATATGTAGGTCCTAAAAATGGCAACGTTAAATTGATTGAACAGCATTGATAAAGTTGGCAGATATTGGTGATCTACTACTTGTACTACTGGTATAAAATGTTGACCAAAAAAAAAAACAAACTTGTAAGTAGTTACCGAGTTATTTTTTTTAGACATCGAATTCACTAATGATTTTAATTGATTTTATTTAATTTTAAGTGAAAAGATGAATTTGTATATTTAGACACACACAATTTTTATCCCACATTGTTAGAACTGTGAGTATGGAAAAACATTTATATGTATTTTTTTTAAGTGTTAAATACATTTTTTTTTTTTTTGAGAATGTGTTAAATATATTTCTAGAAAGTATTCTTCAGCACTCTAAACTTAAGTATGAATTGAGAATTTTAATTAAAAAAAGAAAAGAAAAGGTGAACACTTTTACTACTAGGTACTAGTTTTTTTTGTTTTTTTTGTTTTTTTTTTTTGGTTTTTTCTTTTAAAGGTAGCTAGCAAAGTTTAAATTTTACTTGGTGCATCCTTTACCCAATGCTTATATTGTGGATCCGGATCATCCATGTAGCAAAATGATCCCTTAATACAAGTTCATCTTTAATAACTGCCATAAACCATTAGATCATATGCAGGTGAATTTTAACTAAGAAACTTACAAAATAAGATTGAATTAGACAATTAGTACAATCCAAATGCAACTAGATATATAGGGCAAGTGTACGTAACTCAGTGTTCAACTCGCCAACTTTCATATAAGCTTCCGCAGTGGAATTGACCTTTGTAGCAAATTAATTATGCAAGCAACATGGTTATGCCCACCAAATTAAGTCCATATCAACCATGGCTTCATGAACCTTCTTCACAGTTCGCTTAATGGATCAGATTATTTAGATATTTTCCAAATGCGTCCAAGAAATATTTAATTTGTTTCCCAGTTTGGTAAGTAGATAGGGGTCTTCCCTCTACACTTTTTTCATGAAAAAGAGCTCATAATTAGGGCCACCAAAATTGCCTTTTAATGGATGTATTGCAACCAAGACAGACAGGATAGAAAGGGATAATATGTAACCGAAACAACAAATTAAAAGCTCAAACAGCACTCAAATATCTCGGACGTTTACAGCACAATGCCTCGAATCTTTCCCAGGTTGCAATGTCCCAAAAAGGTTCAAGAAATACTAATAAAAATAAGTTCAGATATAAAGTATTGCCATAACTAGGCAAAATCCAGCTGGAACTTCCACACTTGAAAAGACCAAACCATAGAAGGTGAGACCCTCTCATCTCCTCATTATTGCAACATATATACACGTTATACATATCTACCTCACTCACATAATTACATTTGTTGGACGGTGGCTCAAAAAACAAGTCTAACATCTTGTAATCTAAATTATTGGTTGTTAAATAAGTATAAATATAAATACATAAAATTATACGTGCATGTTTTTGTCATAGGGATAAACGTCTGACAACATTAATTTTAGAGTATTTACTGTTGGATTCTGGGGATAATCCGAGTCACTAACTAATGTGCTTATTTGAGGAGTAGAATCAATTAGGATTGTTTCTTCTACTAAAACAATATCTTGCAATACAATGTTTAGTTTTGTGTAATCATTACATCTATTACCCTTTACATCTCATATGTGCGTGCTATGTTCTTAAGTTAGTTGTCCTAATTTTCCCATTGCTAAGCTCAACTAATATTGTTAGTATTAAATGTTTATTATTATAATATTAAACTATTACATTAACTATTTATTATTTTTAACTTACTCAATGATTTTTCTAAGGAAGGTCTTAGATTCGAACTCCATCACAATCAAAATTAACATAATTGTTAAACATATACTATGAATAATATGTTAAAGTGTATTAAAAAATATATAATATAACAACCAATGTGATTGCTCACTATTTGGCTAGAACTTGTTGCTCGTATACTGGTCGGGAGGTGTGAGATATAGATATCCCTCATTGTATTCATGATTTGATTTCGCAATAATAGTTCGGTTTAATGGTTGTTTTGTGTGTGCGTGCGCGCGCGCGTGTATGAATAATCAAATGAGACAATGCAACATCTTCCCGTGAGTGTGAGACATATATAACATGAGTGCACACAAATGAGAAACTTTAGTAAATTAATTAGAATCACACATTGGGCATTGATGAAACGGTACACCTAATTTACAATATATATTCAACACATATGAGAAACTATGTCTATAATCATTGTCTTTCTAGGGATCTGAATGAGGATTTGGTTATGTTTTTGAAGGTGTATTGTGCCAAAGCACTAAAATTGCAGTGAAGCACACAAAGAAACTAGATCAAATCAATAATTCATTTATGGCGAAAGTGGCAACAAGAGGAAGCATGGATCACATCAATTAATAGGGTTTTGTTTTGCAAACACTATGCTTAGGGTAATATCCAATAAGGGTGTTTCTCTCTAAAACTGTTATTGCATCAGTTAATCAAACATTTCTGCCATAGGTTATAGTTATGCATTCTTGAAATATTTACTTTTATGAGAAATTTGATAATCTTGTATTGATATAAGCCAGTATACCAAATGATACTTTGATAAATTCTGAAACACTAATTTAAAAATACACATTGAATATTGGACTATTCGCGCAATGCGCGTATGGTAACTAGTAATAATAATAATAACAATGTACAAGTTATTACAAAAAGTACTATCATGCTTACCAATTGCAGCATTACATTGTTTATTTCCAGAATCTAATAGATTATAATTTTACTATTATATTCTTACGGACTATTCTAACCTAGGCGGATTTTATATACTACATACTTAGACGTACAACTTAAATCTTAAGGGTACGGAGCATTATTATACATTTATACACATATATTAGTAAACATTATTCTTAAACTTGACAACATTTGTCTAAAACATTCGTGCTTAGATAGGGGCAGGACAAATAAATATAATTTTGAATTATTGCACCATGTTAGCCTGCTACCCACTGATTAGACTATACAGCGTTCCTCACTCGTGAGCTTAAACAGTGGTGGGTCACATTTCTTAATATTGTTTGCTCATAAAATATCTAGCATGCCTCATATATCATACTCATAATATAATTGCACAAAAAGGACGATATTGTTAAGTCTCTATTTTAACTTTAAAAAATATTCGTAATCCCAACAGAAAATGTGTACGTCTCTTTAGATCGATCAATCATTTGATCATCATCACTTTTTCTTTTATAAATTATACCCTTTTTTATTGGTCCATTTTTACATGTTTTTCGGCAAGTGCAACAATATTTACGTACATTGATGTAACGTTACGTTAGAACACTGTTAATTCTGCATGTGGACAAAACCTTCACCATGCATGTGAACTGTACGTGGCCAATGCATCTATGAATTGTTGAGTAGCGGTTTAGAATCTTGTCATCAAAAAGTGACGCTAACTAATACGCAAGTAAAAATAAATAAAGTTGCGTCTTTGCTACAAGTTATACTTTTTGCCGTAGTGGTAAATGTTTAATCCTAATATATGATGCAGAAAGATACATACATGCATGCATGATGTGATGATTACACGAGTTGGATTGGATGGAAATTTATTATTTTTTTTTAGAAAATTTTTATGAGTACAGCACGTGCCAGAAGTAATAAATGAAAATGGGTTTAATGTCAAAGCTAAGATTTGTAAAATTTCCGTGATAAATTGTGTGGTATGTATAAAATCTATGAAAATTTTGCACAAGATTTTGTATAGAGTATAGACGACAAGATTGACGTTTCAAGTTGATAAATTTTACTATATGTTGTCAGCTGTACGTCCTACATATATGCATGTATTGTGGTATAATCTCTTTTAGGTTTTTTTTTTTTTTTTAATTGCATGTAAAACAAATCAGTAGATACTATAGTAACTGCTTGGATTCAATTTGTTTAATAAAAATTATCTCAAATTTCTTATAATTTATTTTTAAAAAAATGAAGTTAGTCCGTTAATTGTTTCATAATGGTGACTTATTAGTCCTTGAAGTTTTCACATAGTAATTATTATCTTGATGACTCTTTCCGCCCATAATTGATAAATTAAAGTCAATAATATAACGAAAAAGTTATAAAAAGTTTTTGCAGTGTTCTGTATATATATGCATATGTGTGAGTGTGTGTGTATTTATTATATATATATCCGTTTTTCGAACAAAAAAAATTATATTTAGATATAGTTATACATCTAATTTTATTGAAAAAAATATTAAAAAACTTTAGGTAAATATTTTTTTTTCTTTTTGAGTATGACATCAAAAATATTTCAAAGATTAAAATTTTTAATTTATATGAAAATACAATATTAAAAAATAAAATAAATGCGCTATAAATTAAAAACTTGATTAAAATTAAATCGTTAAAATACAATAATTTCGGCATACATTTGCATAGACTAGATAAAGAACCAAAAGGTCAAAAGTGATAATGTTGATCGAAATGAAAGCTAGATAGAGAGGCACATTGAATAGTAGGGAAGGCATCATGTAAAAACTATACCCCGTAAAAATGTGCAGACTAATCAATATCGTCCAAAAATCAAAATCAATGTTAAAATCAATTGAAGGGTTAGTAGCATAATTGTAAATATGAATAAGTTTTAATAATAATTAACAATATAATCAAAACATACTAAAAAGTGTTTTTTAGGGTAAAATCGTAAAATATACTCCGATGAAAGTATAATGAGTGCATTGTATAGGAGATAATCAAGTGCATAATATTTAGGCTAAAAATGCATATTTTTCCAAGGATAACAATTCATGATCTAAACACTAAGAGTACATTATATTGTTAAAAGTGTACTATAAAAACAATAAAAGTGCATAGTGAAAAACTATTCCGAAGTATATATAACAATTAATTATCTAAACACTTAAAATGCATTTTATAATTGTTAAAAAAAAACTATAAAATAAAAAAAGTGAATATTTAAAAAGTTTAAATTGCATTATGAAAATTATAAAAGCACTATATACAATAGTTTTTCTTTCTAAAATGTAAAATCAACAAACTCATGTGGAGTGAAAATATATAGTGAAATTTGCAAAAATAATTAATGTTTAATTTTATCGATCTTGCATGAGAATTTCAAGCTAAATTTCTTTTATATAAATACGGTGATTGGTGAGACTTACTAAAATAATTAATTAAAGGGAAAATGGCACTTTTTCCCCCTATGTTATGTGCTTATAGCACTTTTTCCCCCTGTGTTATTAAAGTGGCAGTTTTTCCCCCTCAGTTATTTTAAAAGTGGTAGTTTTCTCCCTTGTAATATTAAATTGACATTTTTGCCCTTAAAAATAACCATTTCATTTATTTTTATTCTCCAACCAATTATTACTAATATGTATAGAAGATCACACTTCGATACGAACCTAATCGAACACTGTAGCAATTGAACTTAAATAGTATAGACGGTTACGATTCAAAACCGAAAAAATAAAATAAAATAATTGTTGAATTTAGACTATTTTTAAATTAGAAATAAAATTATAAAAATAAATAAATAAGTTTTGATTGGCGGCTCAAAATCGAAATTGGAACCGAACCGTATCGATTTATCAAAATAAGTGTTTGATCATTTTTACTATATATGACTGTAGTTAAGTTCCGGTTCACGGTTCAACAATTATTTAATTTTATTTTTCGGTTATGATTGCTACAGTGTCCATACTACTTCAGTATGATTGCTATAGTGTTTGGTTGGTTCGAATCGAATCGTGATCATCCGTACCTATAAGTAATAATTTGTTGGAGAAGAAAATTAAATGAAATAATTATTTTTAAGGCTAACAATGTCAATTTAACATTTCAGGGGGGAAAACTACCACTTTAATAACACAGAGGGGAAAAATGCTATAAGCACATAACATAGGGGGAAAAAGTGTCATTTTCCCTTAATTAAAAAAGACTAAAATGATTATTTATTTTTTTTTTTTAAAAAAAGCACAGTTTTGACGTGGGAGATAATCAAAAGTTTATATTCTGGCAACTGGCAAAAGCCAGTGGATCTTTTTATATGAACGGAATATTGTGAAAAAAAATGCCAAAAACTAACAGAATAATGTAACTCTGATTACACTCATTTTAGAACAACACTCCCAATAAAAAGTGAGAATTGATGTCATCCCTCAATTTGAGTTCATTAATAGTTAAGGTTTTAATAATAAAAAAATAGAGAATCAATTTTATAATTATTACCAACTTTCAAGTTTTCAATACATATATTGGGACAGAATAAAATAGAACATGATTCTCTTATAAAAAGTGATAACCGATCTCAACCGTCCATTAAGATTTATCAATGGCTAAGAGCTTTAATAGAAAAAAAATACAAGATCAATTTTATAATTATTAAAAACTTTTAAAACCGAGGTTCATTTGATAATTATTACAAATTTAGTGGAAAAATTAAACAGATCAGATAAAATTTATTAAAAAATGTGATGATATTTCCGTAATTATCACTAACTTTACTATGCAAACTTGAACACTAAAATCGACACTTTTTAGAATTTTTCAGGTTTGCACATTTGGTATTAAGTATTAACATATTGTACATTTAGTAATATAATAACATGTTGCACATTAACCAACATGATTGGTGTGATGGTTTAGCACCTTATTTCTTAAGCATGAGGTTGTGGGTTCAATCCCACCGATGTGAATTTGAGGTATACCTTTATGCAACCGAAAAAGAAAACATATTACACATTTAGTATTAAAAGATTGCACTTGCCGAAAATGAAAGTGCATTACACTTATGGGCTGTTTGGTTCACGGAATAGGTAGGGAATGACATAGCATTCCCAGTAATAGCCTAGCCTATTCTGTTGTTTGGTAGGCAATAGGTAGGGAATGGCATAGCATTCCCGGTAATAGCATATTACGTTGTTTGGTTCGCATTTGTATTACCCAGGCAAGGGTAATAGCTATTACCAGGGCCCCCTCGGTAATTCCCAGTAATAGCCTATTCCGTTGGTTTGTATTACCCAGGCAAGGGTAATAGCTATTACCAGGGGGATTTGGTTCGCATTTGTATTACCCAGGCAAGGGTAATAGCTATTACCAGGGCCCCCCCGGTAATTCCCAGTAATAGCCTATTCCGTTGGTTTGTATTACCCAGGCAAGGGTAATAGCTATTACCAGGGGGGGTAATTCCCAGTAATAGCCTATTCCTATTTCGTTGGTTCGCATTTGTATTACCCAGGCAAGGGTAATAGCTATTACCAGGGCCCCCGAATAGCCTATTCCGTTGTTTGGTTCGCATTTGTATTACCCAGGCAAGAGTAATAGCTATTACCAGGTACCAGGGCCCCCCTGGTATTTACCCAGGCAAGGGTAATAGCTATTACCAGGGCCCCCCCCGGTATTTACCCAGGCAGAGCCCCTGGTATTAACCTATTCCTGACCTCCATTACTAGGGCCCCCCCTGGTATTAACCTCTTCCTGAGAGTAATAGCTATTACTAGGGCCCCCTAGTATTAACCTATTCCTGACCTCTCAGGAATAGGTATTTTATTATAATTTCATTTTTACCCTTTTTTAAATCTAAAACTTTTAACGCATTGAATTCATCATTCTTCTTTTACGAATTTTTATTTTAATTATATAATAACTATTGCGGCTGCGGCACCACGCCGCAACACACACACACACACACACACACACACACACACACATATATATATATATACTATATTAAAAAATTTGTAACTAAGAGCAAGACTCCTTAAATGATGGAGCTTTTGGCTCTTTAAGGCATCATAATCATGTTGTTAATTTAAAATTGGAAGCAATGATTATCTTATATAGAGAATCTCAAATGAGTTTCCCTTCTTGAGTTACCAATGTGGAATCAAAAACTCTCATTTGTGTGTGTTTTTTTTTTTAAATAATTATTTTTTATATAATTTTGTTTTTGTATTATTATTATTATTATTGTTGTTTTTGTTGTTATTATTATTATTATTATTATTATTATTATTATTATTATTATTCCTTTTTTCTTATATATTATTGTTATCAATATTATTATGTTTTATTTTATTATTACATAATAATATTAATATTAATATTAATAATAACATTATTATTATTATTATTATTATTATTATTATTATTATTATTACTACTACTACATAAGGGTATTTATGTCTTTTAAAACATATTTCATTTCTATTCCTTAAACCAACCAAACACTGTAATATAATTCCTAAAGTCTATTCCTTCCGCGAACCAAACAACAGAATGCAATTTCTATTCTATTCCTTGCCTATTCCATTCCTTATGAAATAACATTCCTATTACCTCAAAATTCATTCCGTGAACCAAACGTGCTGTTAGAGTTTATGACTTAGCTTTTGGTTTTATTTTGTTTAGGGGTTCACTTTTTATTTCTTAGGGTCTAGCACTTATGATTTAGATTTAAAATTTAGCGTTTCCATTGGCTTTTTAAAATTTATCCAGGTTGCATATTTAGTTGTTACAGATTGCATATTTATGTGTTCAAGTTTTCATAGTAAAGTTTGATATGATTTGTTGGATTTTTACAAATGTAAGGCTGATATATGGACACACTCATATGTTAACTGTTGTCCAGGAGAGAACTAGAAACTAATCGAAGCCGTCCATATTAAAAGATCAACAAATCAGAAACATTTTTAAAAAATGCGGTAACATTTTTGTAAATAACTTAAAGTTTAGAGTGCAAATAGCAAGTGCAAGTAATTAACCTCACTTAAAAGTGCATGTAACCTTGTATACTATAGAATGTAATTTATCTTTCACATTCAGTGCAATTAATGTTAACGTTAGATGCACTTAATTATCATTATTGTTGCTCTGGTGTACTTTATATTGTTGCACTCTTTGATGATTTTAAATGCACTCCATAGTGTTATTATTTGCACTTCAAAATTTGAGAGTACTTTATATTGTTGCATTATATGATGTTGTTACTTACCCTCTAAGCACATTTTATTTGCATTTCAAAGTTCTAAGTTGTGAAGTAAAGTTGATAATAATTACGAAAATGCCACTATGTTTTCTTTTTAAAGTCTAATATGATCTGTGTGATTTTTACATATATAAGCAGGGGCAGATCTAGAGGGACGGGGGCAATGGAAGTAGTCCCCCACCCCTTATATATATGGATGTATATATACATATATAGCAATAAGTTATATATAAAAACAAAATGTATATACAAGTTATTAGATTTAAATTTAAGAAAAATAATCCTGACAAGAAGAACAAGGAGAAATCCAAGTCGTATGTACCCCCCATTTGCACACCCCTTCTGCACGCTAGAAAGAGCCTTTAAACTATACAATTTAAACTCCTTCTAAAGAGGTCATGTATATATAGTGGTGCAAATCCATTCCCAAATCAATGTGGGACAAGTGCTTTTTCAAAGTCTTTCCACCTCTATTTTCCAACTCAAATTGGTTTACTTTGAAAATCAATTTGTCATTCACACATTAACGTTTTAAGCTACAATATATCAATTTCTCCGCCTCACTACGAAGAACACGAATCCAATTTAATCTGACCCAAATCGAAAATGAACCTGCCATATATTTGTATCACAAAATAGTTACTTAAAGTTATGTTTGGAAACCCGGAAAATGATTTTTGGAAATCATTTTCCGGGTTTCCTGTGTTTGGGAAGGCATGGAAAAAACAACTTCTGTTGACCATGGAAAATGAGCCCATTTTTCCAGAAAATAACTTCCACATTTTTTTTTCCTGGAGTCATTTTTCGAAATGAAATTTCGGCCAAGATCTGCTCTGCTCTCTTGTCTAGTGGACTGATTTTCCCCGGAAACCAGTCCGTTGGAACCCATTTTTTTATTTTATGATAAATATTATTAATTTATATATTTTTATATTTCTTACCTTTGAAATAAAATAATAATAATAATAATAATAATAATAATAATATAATTATACAATTCTACTCATTTTTCAGAAAATGAATAAAAAACACAAAAATAATTTTTCACAATACATCCAAACACTGAAAATGAAACTATTTTCCAAAAACGACTCATTTTTCAAAAACATTTTTCAGAAGTCATTTTCCTGTTTTCCAAACACACCCTAAATGTCATTTTATGTTAAAAATTCCAACACATTGTTTCACTATTTCTTATTTTTCAACAATTCTTAATCGTTGATTGGTTGATCAATCTTTACTTTTTACTTGGAGTATGTTTTTACATGAACTTTCTCCAAAATTTTAAAAATAAAATAAGGATAGCCATTGCCCTACCCCGACCCGAATCTCCTTAGTTCCACCACTGAATAACGATAACAATACTTTGATTTTCAAAGGAATTTAATATTATCCTGAAAATTATAGGCTGATGCCATCCAAACAGATCCCTATACAGATTCCCCCTAGCTACTTTATATGTGTGTGAGAGATATTATATATTTCTGTGGTGTATATTGGAACCCTTCGTCATCGTTCATCAACTCTTCTCGAATCATCATCAGTACGAATGCTATTACAACATGTACGGTAACTATACATATATATATATATATATTTTTTATTTGCTTTCAAATTTTTTTTTTTATTTATAATAAATGAAACACAAAAATAAAATACCCACGGCCCGGCCATGCCATCATTTTCTTTTGATACACATTTTGTATATATGTAATGTAGTGTGTCGATAATAGATGAAAGCCACTATCACAAGTGAAAATATGTAGTTTTGTTTTTAATTATCACATTTCATTTTTCTATTCCTTTTATTAATTAAAGTATCACCAACTCACCAAGTGACTGGAAACTAAATTGACATATTAATAAATGATTGATGTTATATAGAACGACATGATATTTCAATGACATCTAATCTTGTCTTTAGTTATCAAGTAATTTATTACAATTTATTAAACCCTCATTGTTGTTGAACTATTTTTTTCATATACTTACGTAACAAACAGTACGTGTCACATCTCAATAACAAAATATTGGACTTGTCTATCCAATCCTCTACCCAACAAAATGAGAGGGAAAAAAACCAGTTAATCATTTAACCAATTATTGTTTGCCTTGGGACCAACACTTGCAATAAAAGTTAAAGGCCAAAAAGAAAGAAAGATGCAATATGTGTTAGCAATAGCGTAAATTAAATTTTGATGGTGCGTAATTTAAGTTAGTAAATTAGGACCTCGAAATTTTCTTTGTAAAAACATTATCAAATCGTCCATAGACAATAAAGGATCAACAATAGTAAATGTTAAGCAATGAAAGGTGTTCGCAAGTGATGGCCACAAGACAAGTCTAGAAGGAGCGAGCAATAAGTTTTTGGGTGTTTGACAAATAGTTGTTAGCAAATTGGGTTAGAGGGTTTGACTAGCTGATAGCATTAGTTGGTTGTAAAAAGATGACAAATAGTTGTTAGCAAATTGGGTTAGAGGGTTTGATTAGCTGATAACATTAGTTGGTTGTAAAAAGATGTTTGGTAAATTAGATGTTAGCTGATAACTAATTACATGTAAAATGACCTTTAATTTAATGGTAAAATTTATTTTCTCAACAAGTTGATTGAAAAAACTGTTTTGCGCAACTTTTTGAATTTTAGAGTTGAAACAATAATATGCTATGATAATGTAAGCTGATTAACCAATTAAACACATATATTGATTGTTTAACCAAGTTAAAATGCTAATAGTGATCAAACAAAACAAAATCAGCTAATAAGCTAACTATATTAGCAAACTGGATCTTTCTTACCTACAATAATACTTTCTCAAAAAGTGGCAAGGCATCCTCACAATAAAATAAATTACATAATCCTTAAACAACTATGCCCTGTTTGGTAAATAATCAGCCTATCAACCAATTTTGACTTATTTGACCACTATTAATGTTATCAACAAATCGATCATACCTTCTAACCCAAACAGCCAACCCAATCAGCTAACAGTCATTTACCAAACAGAGCCTATAACTTTTTCTCACTTTATCTTATTGCACTTCATTTTCATACTTAGTTTCATTCATGCTTAAAAAGATCTTTACATTTATAATTATCTAAGTATGTTAAAATAATTTTCCACCCCATGTTTTTGACTATTTACTTAAAGATTTGAACATAACCTAAAAAAGTATTGTTGAGAAATTATCACTTAATTACTCAATCATTAAAATGTTTTAATCTCTAATTGTTTATTTGCTAATAATCAAAAGGGACTTTTCAAGGATAGAATGAAACCTCACCCACATGCAATGGTCTCCTCTTCTTCACTCTAATCTTACACTTGACCCCATCCCGCTTCACTATTACAAACACTCTATATATACATATATCCCACCTTAACATCCTCATACACAACTTCATCACTTCAATTCATATACCACAAAACCAATAATACCCACAAACACCTACAAAACCAAAAGCCATGGCAAAGTCGTCGTCTAGGGCAAATGGCCAAAAGAAGAATGCGACGAGGCTCAAGATAATGGTGGAAAAGCTTCAGAAGATGAGTTTCCTAATGGGCAGCAAGAGGTCGAATCGTTTCGAGGAGTCCGATGATGTCGTCCCGAATGACGTTAAAGAAGGGCATTTCGCGGTGATGGCGGTGGACGACGATGAGAATCTCAAGAGATTCATCGTACCGCTCAGCTGTTTAACGCACCCTCCTTTCTTAAAGCTGTTGGAACAAGCTGCGGAGGAGTATGGGTTCCACCATGAGGGCGCAGTCATGGTTCCTTGTAGGCCATGTGAGCTCGAGAAGATTCTTGCAGACCAATGGGTAGAAGAGAGCTCTTCTTTTACAACTCAACAACTCTTGTTTTAAATATATATAAATTGAAGTAGGTAGCTATATAGATATATCTATCCACTAGTAACCAAAAGCTATATATATATATATATGTTTTGATTTTTTATTTTTTATTTACTTTGGGTTTTAGGGTTTGCTAACGATTTTATTTCATTGCAACCAAAAACCAATAAATTTTAATTTATCTATCATAATAATAAGACTGATTTAGTCGAATTTCAATGGAGTACTATTTATATCAGCTCTTCCAATGACATTTTTGCTTAGACATTGGGTTGGAACTAAAATTGTAAAATAGTCAAAGTTCTTCGTCAGTTATTGGCCATTTTGGTAATATATTTAGTTTATGAGTCAATTTTGGCTTATTTGACCATTGTTAGCAATTTGACTTGATTAAACAACCGATATAAGTGTTTGATTAATTAATTTTTTGTAACAGATTATTATTGCTTCAAAATGCTAAAATTCAAAAAGTTGATCGGAGTAGTTTTTTTGATCAGCTTTATGAGAAAGTCATTTTGCATGCATGTAATTAGTCAACATCTAACAACTAATTTACCAAACATTTTTCTACAATCAGCTAATGCTATCAACTAGTCAAACCCACTAACCCAATCAACTAACAGTTATATCAACAAACAACTATTTATCAAACCCCTCATTTTCTTTTGACCAGCATTGTCATTAATTTGGGGTGTGAAAAGATTGTTTCCGATGGTATCCCTATTACTTTCCATAAGAAATGTTTTTGGCATAACTATTGAAGAGATACTAATAAATAAGTTATAGTATTTAAAAAAAAAAGATTTAATTTCATTTTCTATTGTTTACAGAATTAAATTTAATCAAAATTCGAAAATATATTGTGTTAACATTTTTCATAAATTTTTTCTATTTCAAAAAGTTAAATTTAAAAGTTTCAAATTTTAAATAAAATTTATCGTAAATACATGTTATACAACGGACAGAGTATGGGTTCGTTAGTATATTTGCATAATATATGATGGATCCCATATATGGGCATGTCGGCCATCTACAATAATGTAACCAAATTTACTACTACTACTATATACACTTATGACCTGTTTGGCAACATAATTAACTTGTCAATCAATTTTAACTTTTTCGACCATTATTAGTTGTTTGACTTAGTTAAACAGTCAATATGAATGTTTGATTAATTAGTTTTTTGTAACATCTTATTGTTCTGAAATGCTAAAATTCAAAAAGTTGTTCAAAACTGTATTTTCGATCAGTTTTTTGATAAAGTCATTTTGTATGTAATCGCCTATTAGTTAACAGCTAATTTACCAAACATCTCTCTACAATCAGCTAATGCTATCAACTAGTCAAACGCACTATCTCAATCACCACTTAACTTTTTTATTCCTTGTTTTTTTGCTTATATATATACATATATATATATATATATATATAAATATATACCTGAATCTCGATGAATTAATACCAGCTAGCTAAGTTAATACAAGCAAATTAGTACTAGCTTAGGTGGACCTTCAAACCAATATGTACATGTGTTTGCTTATGATATCTATATATGTGTTGTCAATCTGTCATATTGATAAACGTACAAATTTTGTTGCAATAAAAATATTTTGACCAAAATAGCTGTAACTTTTTTGTAAAGTGTTTTTTTAAATGGCAAGAGGCAACTCGCCTTGATATTTAGTTCTAATTTAAGATTTATTTGGACTTTTGTGTTCAATTAATTAACTTTCAATTTTCCCAGTATGTTGAATTGAACTTGATCAATTTTGAGTATTTTTCATTCAAACATTGTGATTTCATAAATACAATATACGATTATTGATAAAGTAAAATTTATGCAATTGTTAAATCATATATATACTAATCCGTAAGTAACATTCATAGATATAGCCTAGTTAAATATACTCTTTTTTATTTGTTAACATCCTTCACAAAAGGTTGAATCTCCAACTCCAAAGACACTTTTCGCGCCGGCCCAATGAAGCATCTGGGAGTATGTAAATAATCTGAACACCAGACTGTGGCTGGTGAGACTTGATCTATGGTCTTTTTTTCCCAAACTTCACCCATATGACTAACTGAGCTGTCCATGTGGACTTTTTTTTTATTTGTTGTTAAAAGTTAGGCATTGTATTGTTCCTAAGAGCATCTACAAAGGTTTGTGATTTTTTAAGAGTTTTGATCCGACATTTGTCAAGTTAGAACAAAAAAGAACGGGAAAGTGAGGATCTTGATGCGCCCACTAGGCGCGCACGTTGGTTGAACACGACCATCGTCCTTTTTTTCTCAAAAACTATGCAAAATTGAGTATCTAGCCCCCTCCCCCCCCCCCCCCCCCCCCCCCCCCCCAAAAAAAAAA
>NC_044922.1:15905900-15942721 GCF_003576645.1 Ipomoea triloba
CCCCCCCCCCCCCCCCCCGCCCCCGCCCCCCAAAAAAAAAAGATTTATTCTCTCTCATCTCTTTCAAATCATAAATTTTTTCTCAAAAATTGTGAAAAATCCCTCAATTCAATAATGTGTAAGAGCAAGTGTTTAATAAAGTTATTATTGCAATAATAAACAGAGATAAATATATGGAAAAAAAAAATCCACACTTTTATTTTTATGATAAGAATATTATAAGTGTGGAAAACAATAAAATGTTTTGAACATATAACACTCTTAATTATCCATTAATTCTCATTAAATAATTTGCATTAATAACTTTAAGAAAAAAAAAACACGAGCGAAAGAAAATTGATTAATATAGCTACACGATTGAAAATAGATTTTACTGGCCAAACGATATAATGATGATAAGAACATTAGATTTAGAGACACATAACATGAAACCTCAGTCAATGTAGTAGTAATGGCAGCTAACGTACAGACACTGTAAATTGCCTGTTTCACACTCCAAGTCTCCAACCCAAAATAAATGTGCTATAGTACTCTTTCCTCTGCATCACCAAACAAAAAATCTAATTAATGCTTCGTGCTACTGTTTATTTGCATGATTTGCTTCTCAGTCGTTAAGACTCTGGAGAAAAGTCTAGTGATGCCCCCAGACCGATGAGCGATGGTGGATGAAAATTCTCACTTAAATTTTGCTTTCATTAACAGGTTAGAAGTTTGATTACTAGTACGGTTTGGGTCGAACATTGAATGTTTACGTTTGGATTTGAATTAGGCCCTTGTGGGTAAAACTTGGGGACGGATTGATGATGAAAATTCTCACTTAAATTTTGCTTTCATTAACAGGTTAGAAGTTTGATTACTAGTACGGTTTGGGTCGAACATTGAATGTTTACGTTTGGATTTGAATTAGGCCCTTGTGGGTAAAACTTGGGGACGGATTGATGAGATAATGGTCATCTTTGGTAACATAGTTAACTTATCAGCTAATTTTAACTTGTTAGACCGCTATTAGATGTTCGACTTGGTTAAACAGTCCATATAAGTGTTTGATTAATTAAATTTTTGTAACAACTTATTGATCTAAAACGCTAAAATTCAAAAAGTTGTTCAAAGCATTTTTTCGATTAGTTTTCTGGAAAAAATCATTTTACATGTAATCAGCTATCAGTTACTAATTAATTTACCAAATATCTTTCTACAATCAGTTAATGTAATTAACTAGTCAAACTCACTAATTCAATTAACTAACAGTTATTTATCAAACACTCTTAATATAATATGATAGTCAGAAAATCTGGGTTTTAAAAATAAATAAAAAAATAAGGGGTGTGGGGGGAGGGAAGGGAAGGGAAGTCTATTAATTGGTACAATGGGCGGTTTGATAATTCTTGTACGAATTTGAAAACTGGTTCCGTGGTTTTCCGATCTACTCAAATTAATCACGGAATGTTTAATTCTTGCCGTCACGGGTTCACATGGGGCATATTGTGACATGTTGATATACATTATATTACTCGCTTTCTTTTCGGGCGAAAGAGGAAGGTAGTAGTTACTATTCGAAAGTATATCTAAAATACATCACACTCATATGTAATAGTTTGTGTTAAATTTATATGAAAGATAAATTATATTATAAAAAATCATATGTGATGGATATAATTGAGAGAATAATATTGATAAAAGTTGAAATTAAAATCTTTAAATATAAGAGCCATGTTTCATCCTTACCATCATTTCTTTCGGGTCATTATCAATCATCTTGGTTGTTTGCTTGTTAAGAATTTGACTTGTCTACCATATTGAAATCTTGTTGGAACTTTTCATAATTATTAATCACAAGATTAATATTGCTCTGTTTGGCATGCCTAGCTGAAAAGGTAGTAAGAGCATCCGTAATAGTGGAGTTTTTTTGCTTTTTTTTTTTTGAGAAATTTTTGTAAGTGTGATTATGAAAGAGAATATGAGAGGAGAAAGAAATTAAAAAAATAAAAATAAAAAAAAGGGAAAAAATAAAAAGAAAACAAAAAAGTTGCGATTAAGGACAGCCAAACAGAGGATCCATAACGCGCCTTTCTCTTTCTTTCTCTATTTGTGATAATTTACTGTTCCAGAAAATGGTTTTTTGCAGATGAACTTTTCCCTTTCTCTCTCCCCTTTATCTTTCTTCCACATCATCTTTTGCTATTCTAAAAACCCCTAAATAACCTCTGATATGGATGCTCTAACTAATAATCTAACTAATTGAAATTAAATTGTTTGGTAAAATTAATTATTGAATTAGTTGATAAGTGTAAAAGATATAAAATGATAAAACTAAGATATTAAGATTTTGATTAATAAAGGGTAGATGGTGTCATTTTTGTAAGTTAATAAAGATTTTTTTTTTAAAGGTAAAAAGACATGAACTTATTTTGAAATGTTATTAAGGTAACGTTTCAAAATAAATTATTATTTTAAACTTCCCATATTTTACTAAATCGAACTTATATCTTATTTATAACTTAAGATAAATTATAAACTCTAGCAAATAGAGCCCAAGCATGCATGATTTGATAGCATTATTTGGTATATTTAAGGTTGTCTAATATCCATTAGCTAATGAACGTTATATCCGTTAACTATTTATAGTATATTTCTTCTGATCTTCACCCATTTATAGTATATACGGAGTATTTTTTATTAGAAGTTAGAACTGCTTAATGTTATTAATAACATTTCTTAATTTATGATAAGATATCTAATACGGAGTATATTTTTAGGTTACCCGATAAGCTCGCAGCTAGCTAGATAGCCACTACCAGATAATAACAGTATAACACTATAAGAAGGTATACCAATCTAACTAAAAAAATCACTTCCACTAAAAGTCAAACTTGAAGCATTGTAGTTACCAAATCAACACCACAAGTAACTTGGTTGCGCATACCCCAAATATCAAATATATTTTAATCTATAACCTCACCCAACTTTTTTTACCCCATCATGAATAAGAATTATAAAAATAAATAAATAAAAGAGAAGTGGGGAATTAGAAGTATCATCCTGATGCGAATATCACTTCAATATGCATAAAATAAAATAAAATAAGAATATGAAATGGATTTTCATTCACCCTATCTAACCAAGATTTCATTAACAATATTCATGTAAGTCAACAATTATTTTTTGAACAAATTATACTTTTAATCTCACGATTATTTTGAAATTGTCGCATAGTCACTTTTAATTTTTAACTTTAATTTGACAACATTTAATCCATAACTTTGTTGATATTGCACATCTGATCCTTTGTTATAATTTACATCCATTTGACTTCAATTTTAAGACAATATATATACTAATTTCAGAATTTGAATATTATATTCCTACTTTTCAAAAAAAAAAATGCTTAATAATGTTGAGCATATATATAATATATAAACATAAATGTGCAATCGAACTATTAGCTTAGCCTTTAGTTGAGATGGAGCACATGCTTTAATTTGATATCAGAGCCAATCCAACCCCATGTCAAATGTCATGGGACTATGGTCCATTAGTCCATATTGTTCATATATAATATATAAATATAAATGTTCAATCCAACTATTAGCTTAGACTTTTAGATTAATAACATAGAAATAACTAATTTTAAAAATACATACAATGTCTATCAAATTATTGTTTTCAATATAGTTTATGATGTTTTACAAAAAATAAGACTCAAAATTATAAAATTACTTAACTTGTTTAAAAAAAAAATTTTAACATTAATTTGATGAACAAATTAAAGATAGACTTATAGTTTGTTTTCTCAAGTAAATAACATAGAAAGAACTAATTTTAAAAGCACGTACAATGTCTATCAAATTATTGTTTTCAATATAGTTTATGAATGTTTTACAACAAAAAATAAGACTAAAATTCTAAAATTACTTTTTTTTAAAAAAAAATCAACATTAATTTGATAAACAAATTAAAGATAGACTTAGTTTGTTTTCTTAAGGGTCTCTCTTTTGTTAAGCGGTCTGCGAACCGAGCGGCTCTAAGTTAGATTGTGAGGAATATGTTAATCAATAATCATCTTCCTCTTTTTCTTTGTAATGCTATGCTGGAAGACTTAATTAATAAATGATCGGTTTGCTATTTTGCTTTTTTTTTTTTCTAAAAAAACAAACATTAATTTAATGAATAATATTGTAACAAAAGACTAAATGTGTATGGAGACTTGGATGATTGAATCAAGCATCCCGTCATCGAAAAGTGATGCTTGTTACAACACAAGTATAGGAAAATACAGTTGCATTTTCGCTACTAATCGCAACTTTTGATGTAGTAATAAATATTTGATCTGAAAATTAATATATATTACTAATTACTCCC
Organism: Ipomoea triloba; assembly: GCF_003576645.1. Taxonomy (NCBI): domain Eukaryota; kingdom Viridiplantae; phylum Streptophyta; class Magnoliopsida; order Solanales; family Convolvulaceae; genus Ipomoea; species Ipomoea triloba. The sequence continues at coordinate 15,910,260 of NC_044922.1, forward strand.
TCCGTCCCATTTTACCTGTCTTACTTTCCTTTTTAATCCGTCCCAAAACTTTGTCCACTTTCCAAAAATAAACACTACTGATTCTATGTTTTTCCCAAAATACCCCTGTAACTTTCAAAACTCGCTCTATCAGTATACTTTTTTATTTTCTTGAAAAATGTTTATCTTTATTGACTTTTTCACATTTTACTTTCAAAACTATCACTCTATCACCTCAATATTCTGCAGATCCGTTTCAAATGTTCTCATGGTTTTCTTTTTCAAACTCAAATCTCTTTCTTCTCATCTCCTTCAACATAAATATTCATAAACACAATATATACTCCATAGTGAATAGTAAGATTCTTTTAGTTGCAAGAAAGGAGAAATTTTTGCATCAACGAGGCGATGGTGCTCAATTGTTCTGTAGAGGAAATCTTGCTAAAGATCTATACATCTTCCATGTTATTGATCTAAATCTATGTCCATTTCCGTAGAAGCTTCCCATTTCTTGCTTGCGTACTTTGCATTCTAAGGTTTAATTTGGTTTTTACAGAATCATAGACAAGAACAATCTTAGGATGGAAGTGAGTGATTTTTTAGCAAGAAGGTTAAAAGTAAGTACCTCCATGGAAGAACGAATCAGTATTTGAAGTGAAGAAGAAATTAACTTGAATGAGATATTGTAGAAGAGAGAGAGAGAGAGAGAGAGAGAGAGAAAATGTGTGAATGAAAAGGGAGGTGAGAGAGGATTTGATGATATTTTATTGGGTTTGTTTCTTGTAGTGGATTTGTGAATGCCTGAAGGGATGGTGAGAGAAAAAGATAGGGGCAAAGTTGAGAAAACAAAATGCAGTAACTTGTTTTCTTAAAAAGCGTGCTAAAAGAGAATCGGACATGGAAATCGGGACTGAGGGAGTATAATTTTTGACGTAGTTATAAATCATCTTTAAAAAAAAATACAGATTACAAGTGGCAATATTAAAATAACATTAGAAACTAAAAGTAAAATTTGTTGTTTATTTTTCTGTTGACTAAGTGCCAAGTTATTCTTCTTTTTTTTTTTTGAGTTAATTCCTTTTTTTGGTCCTAGACTTATAGTGGCAAAGACAATTTTAGTCCTCTATAAAAAAAATTTAGTCAATTTATGGATACACTTATTGTGACGAAGACAATTTTGGTTCTCCGTCTATTAGCTCGTTAGTTGACTGTCTAAATGAGGGACATTTCTGTCAATTCACCTCTTCATTTTCTTTGGGTTTATTATTATATTTCTGTTACAATTATGGATGGACGGAATGGAGATCGGCTGTTTCCCACCGTGAGCAACCGCAATCTACTGTCGGATTCCCATTTCTCTCACCGTCCGACAGCTATAGTTTGTTCCAGGTAACTTCTGCTCCGGTGATCGGAAAACACTTCCAGGTAAACCCTAATAATCTAACTGCTACTATCAATGCGAATGGGATCCATTCCAATCCCTTTAATCTCATGCCGGTTACCGGTAGATTCCACGGCGGCGGCAACAATCCCTTTGCCATTTCACCCGTTGCCGGTGGCATTCATAATCCTGCTCAATTTGGCATTAAACATTACCCTAATTCAAGCCTGGTGAACGATTTTGGAGGATACATGCATCAAATAGAAGTAGCGAAGGGCATTAGTGACATTACATATAGTTGTTATAGCTTCACTGTGTATATAAGAGCCATATAACATCACTGTAACAGAGTACTGCTTACTCCCTCTTTCCGTAAGTCTTCTTCTTCATCAATACACATTGATTTTCTTGTTACATCACTGTGAACAATTCCAATATGGTATCAGAGCTCGTCGATGAGGAAGCTATGCCGCCGCAGCTTCCGGCACCGGCGAGACGACTCCTGGAAATCACAGAGCTGCGTGTTCGTCTCTGGCAACATATATGCAGAGGATCGTTACTCCGCAAAGGAGTAACAACAATGAAGTCTAACAACGCTAGTTGTGTTAACTCCTATCCAGCTTCCTTTGATTTGCGGAGGACCTTCAAAGTCGCCGAGAGTTTCCTGCAGAAGCAAGCTGGACCTGGCGCCGCCGTCAATGGTGGGGGTTTGCTGTTTGAAGCAGGATTCTCTTCGTGCAATTGACTCGTTCAATTTGCAATTTCTGCAGATCAACGAAGATTGGAGCGCAGTGCTCTTCTTCCAATCAAGCATCTCACGGAGCAGATTCGTGAAGCTTTTGAGCAAAGTGCTCGTCAGTCATTTTTTTGTAGATTTTAATCGGAGCAGATCCGTGAAGCTTTTGAGCGCAATAATGCTCGTTAATCCTTTGTTAGCAGGTTCCCGGAGTAGATCCGCGGAAAGCACAACGAGCGTAGAGCTCGTCGTAGCTGTATCGTCGCCGCAGCGGCGAACGAGGAAGAAGCTAAGCACGAGCACATCGCTCGTTGTTGATTCAGTTAGCGTCAGGAGATCATCGGCGATTCCTACTCAGAATTCGTCTATGGATAGCCGGTCCCAGTCTGTGAATTTTGTTTTTTGTGTTAGTCGGTCGCGTCGAGGAGAACAACCAGTCCTCGATTCGGCTTTGCTTGAAGAATTGCAGTTAGTGAAGAAGAGCAAGCCTGCTGGAGGAAGCGTCGCCAGAGAGTTAGATGGATGTCGTCGGAGTCTATTTGATATGATTCTAAAGTTGATGAACGGTGTGAAAGAACTATTCGGAGATCCCGAACGACACCAGCAATCATGTCGCGAATGTGCGGCAGTCATAGAAGCATGTGCAGAGTATGCTGAGATCATTAATACTGGTGCTTCAGAGATTCATTCCTCGAAGTTTCAAGTTCTAGTGGAAAAGATGGTTTCCTTTGAGTCACTTGATGTGAAGAAGATTGGGCATGGATATACTGGTTTTGGTGCAATTATCCTTTCTCTGTTATACAGAAAGAAAATTGGAGGAGAAATACTTACAGTTACAGCTACTCTGATCTTAATGTTCCACTAGATGATGGAATTAATGATGAAAGCTATCAGATGTTGTTTAAGTCAACAATGGGTAAAGTAATGGTGAACCTACTTCGACAAAAGTTCCCTGGAGCAAATGATTTTGGAGAAACAATTGATGACAGAAGTGAAAGTTCTCATTCAAAGAGCAAAAATGATCAATTGGATGTCCAGATGCCGACTGAGTTCATGGTTTCAAGTGTGCATAGTGCTTGTGCTGGATTGGTTGCATTTGAGCTGGGAAGGACAATTCATGGCCTTGTTGTAAAGGCCTTCAGGACGATCAGCGTCTGGAGCCTAACGACGGAGCGGATTCTGGCCGCAGGTTACAAGACCAGAGACGGCGCGTTATCTCTCCATGAATTAGAACACGCTCTTCCATAGTCCTATCTGAACATCCTTATGGGTATGTATGTGCACGTACTTTTTTAGAATCTGTTATGGAAGAAGCTAGGGGTTGCTTGGAAATATAATGTGCAGTGGGTTGTTCTCAGACTGGGTTACGGCGCACAATCCCATTTGTCCGCTAATCCCGTTCCCACTCCACACAGAAATGACACAAACAGTATTCAAAAGTTACCGTCTTCATGGCCTCGAAGATTGTATGGTCTTCCCGGCCAATGACGGGTGGCGTCTTTACCGCATCATCATCTGCTGCCGGCGGGGCATAGTCACCGCTCTTCTCCATCGGATGTGTTTCTTGAGCAAGTAAAGGCTGGGTGGGATTTCTTTCTACGTCTAAACCATTGGAATTGGAATTGGAACGAAGATAATTCTTGATAGTAAGGTAAACCGAAAGTGACAGAGGAAAAGCCAAGAGAATAAAAAGAATAACAACAAAGACTTGGGAAAACAGACGCCCATGTAGCCTTGATACATCAAACACCAAAAGATAAACCGCAATTACAATGGCAATGATGTTAACTACCCCAAAGCATTTCACTTCTTCTTTCTCCTCTACGGCGGTGGACGGCAGCGGAACTTCACGGAGGGAAAAAACAGCGGTGAGGCAAACAACAAAAGGGACGACCGCGAGCATGAGCAAGAATTTGGCAGGGTCATCCGCGAAGAGAGCGGAGCAGAGGTCAGTGAAAATGGCGGAGCAGAGGTCAGAGACGGGACCTTAGTTTTTCCTGAAATTGCGGATGCATGTAACCAGGATCGCGGTGTTCATCCAAGTAGTGTTGTTGCCTCCAATACACAGAAAAATGCACATGGCCCTAGTAAGGTAGAGGCTAGATGCGGTCGCTCGCCACTAGCCATTGGACGCCGTAGCCTATAAAGCCTTCGACGGAGAGGTTGTTGAGTTGGTGCTGAGTGAGGGCCATGAGGGCATAGGAGTAGTTAGAGAAGGTGAAATGACGCAAATACCCCCCTCTCCAATGCCCATCTAACGGGAATACAGACGGAGGACCAAAATTATCTTCGTCACAATAAGTGCGTCCATAAATTGGCCAAATTTTTTATGGAGGATTAAAATTGTCTTTGCCATTATAAGTCTAGGACCAAAAAATGAATTAACTTTTTTCCTATAATTTAAATTTCTCGATTTCGTAAAATATGGTCATGTTTGGTAACGTAGTTATTATCCGTTAACTTTGACTTATTCTACCACTATTAATTATTTGACTTTGTTAAACAATCAATATAAGTGTCTGATCAATTAACTTTTTGTAACAACTTATTGTTTCAAAATGCTAAAATTCAAAAAGCTAAAATTCAAAAAGCTATTCAAAGTAATTTTTTTATCTAACTTTTTGATAAAGTCATTTTATATATAATCAAGAGTTAATTCCCAAAATGGTCCTCCGACTATGGCCATTTCTCAATTTAGTAACTCGACTTTCAATTGCACCCAATGTGGTCCTTCAATTATTGAAAATTAAGCCAAAATGGTATTCCGTTAGTTTTTCTGTGAAATGAACGTAAAAAAAGAGGGTAGAAATGGAATTTCAGTTCTAACGCCCATCTGCCCAGCAGATTTACGATGGTTCCGATCACTGCCCCCTAACCAATTGCCGGCTACGCAACTCTCACTCGGCTGCCGGCGATGGACTGTTCATCGCCATTACCAGCTGCACTAGCGACAAGCAACGAGAGGCCAGACTGCCGGAGTCACCTACGATGAACTTTTCATCGCTTCTCCAAGAGCGATGTCGCAAGTCCAAAAAGCCAACCAGGGAAGGCACATCACCATCTCCGGCCACCTCTTCCTGGAATAGCCAGTCGTCCTTTACTAGTTCCTGTCCACCGCCTCCAACGCACAGACGGAGAAGATGACTCCTCACCGGAAATCGCAAATGAGAAGAAGATCGAGAGAGATGGCCATAACTGAGAGAAGAGTCTGTGAAGATGGCTTTGAACAACGGTCTCAGGTCGTGCACTTCCAAGCTCCTCACCTCCACCGAATCACTGCTTCCCATGTCTGTGAGCTGAGGAATCCACTCCACCGGCATGAAAAGAATGGGAGGAGCACATGCTCATGGCCATGACAGAGCCATTCTACTTGCATGCAAAACACATGTACAACTTGGATAGGATGAAGCATCAGAAGCTGCGCTGAAGATGACACTCGGTGTGCTATCTACATTCAGCATTAGTGTTGCAGTTCCAATTTGGGTTGTCATCTTCCAGCAAAAGAAGACTGCTTCAATGTTATTAATTAAACCAAAAGAAAGAAGAAGTGCAGCATTATGGAGTCACTTTCGGCAGTGATTCAAGCACTAATGACATTAGTGCACATAATTAGTATAAGAATAATATTAGTGGGTTAGGTGGATTATGTGAATGAATTATTATATGTTGTGTAGTGGAGTGATTTAGGTGAGTGGAATAGATATAGCATAAAATAATGTATAATTAGTGAGCAATGTCTGATCTTCATTTGCTATATATATATATGTGTGTTGTATTACGGAAATGGTGTGAAGAAATAAAAAGCAAAGCAAAATTCAGAAAAGTTTCCTAGCTATATTCCTTCGTCCTTTCCCCTCTTTCTCTCAATTAAATACATAGATATATTTGATTAAATATATCTAACATTTGGTATCAGAGTCTATCAACCTTCCAACCCTGAGATATTTTTTTCTAGTGAAATATGGCCAATAATTTCAATATTGTATGGTCGGGTCCTAAATTAGATGGAAAACTCGATTACAATTATTGGCAAATTATGATGACCACACATTTGAAAGCTCAAAATCTTTGGAGCTATGTTGATCCCGGTCTACCAGATGGAGCTGATGCAGCTGCGACACGGCGAGATCAATTGGCGTTGGGACAAATTCATCAAGGCGTCCATTACTCTATTTTTGGGCAGCTAGCTAGTGCTCAAACGGCAAAACAAGCTTGGGACATCTTAGAGGTGTCACACAAAGGAGTTGATCGGGCGCAGAAGTCTAAGTTGCAGTCGTTGAGAAGGTTGTATGATCGTTGTGAGATGACCTCTACAGAAACGGTAGATATGTATTTCTCTCGTCTTATTGATCTTGTAAATAAGATGAGGTTATACGGAGACACAGTTGAAGATGGTGCAGTGGTTGAAAAAGTTTTGCGAACGATGCCGATGAAGTATGACCATGTGGTGGCTTCAATAACAGAGTCACACGATACCGAGGACTTGTCAATTGCCGAGTTAAAAGGTATGATAGAAAGTCATATTGAAAGGATTGCGTCAAAATCGGAACCACTAGCAGAAGAAGCTTTGAAGAGCCAAGTCACCTTTAATATGACTAGCTCTAATCAAAGAGGTGGAGGAGCTGGTAGAGGTCGTGGAAAAAGTAGAGGAGGATTCAGAGGAAGAGGACGTGGTAACTCAAATCAAGGAAGGGGACGAGGTAACTTCAATCAAGGAAGAGGTGGAGGTAATAATACCAAGCAAGGTAAATTTCCATTTAATTGCTACAATTGCGGCAAATATGGACACAAAATTGCAGATTGCTGGTATAAAGAGGATGGTCATGAAAATCAAGCAAATGTTGCTGAAAAATCTGGTGAGAGTTCTACTGAATCTGAAACCTTATTTTTGGCCAGTAACAGTTTGTCTGCAGATGAAAACATATGGTTCTTGGATACTGGATGTAGTAACCATATGTGTGGGAAGAAAGAATTGTTTTCAGAGTTGGATGAATCAATACGATCTGAGGTGACATTTGGAAATAAGTCAAAAGTGCCAATTTTGGGAAAAGGTAAAATCTCTATTCAATTGAAGGATGGTACTCACAATTTTATATCCGATGTTTTCTATGTTCCTGCATTACACCAAAATTTGTTGAGTATGGGACAGTTGTCAGAAAAAGGATATAAAATTAATATCACTCAAGGGTGTTGTACCATTGTTGATGCCAAGGGAGTTTTGATTGCAAAGGTAAATATGTCTCAAAATCGACTATTTCCTTTAAAAATCAACCATGCACTTCTTACTTGCTTTAATTCTGAAATCCGTGATGATAATTGGTTGTGGCATATGCGGTTTGGGCATTTTCATTTCTCCGGATTAAATTATTTAGCAAGAAAGAAACTTGTTTCTGATTTGCCGATTATTAATGTTCCTGACAAAATTTGTGAGAGTTGTTTGATTGGGAAGAAGCATAGAGAACCTTTTCCTGTAGGCAAGTCTAAAAGAGCGACAAAGCAGTTGGAGATTGTTCACTCAGATCTGTGTTCATTGGAAGTTCCTTCAAATGGAGGTTGTAAGTACTTTGTTACCTTCATTGATGATTTCAGTAGAAAAACATGGGTTTATTTTCTGAAACAGAAGTCAGATGCATGTGATGTTTTTCAACAATTTAAGGTTTTTGTTGAAAAACAAAGTGGTTATAAGATTAAGATTTTGAGAACTGATAGAGGTACATAATATATTGCTTGTGATGAATTTTTAAAGAAAAATGGTATTCAGCATCAGATGACAGCTAGGTACACTCCACAACAAAATGGAGTGGCTGAGAGGAAAAATAGGTCTATCATGGACATGGTAAGATGCATGATGAAATCTAAAAATCTGCCTAAACCTTTTTGGGCAGAAGCTGTTGCTTGTGCTGTTCATGTGTTGAATAGGTGTCCAACTAAAAGCGTTCGTGATAAGACACCTGAGGAAGCTTGGAGTGGGAGTAAACCATCTATCAGACATCTCAAGGTTTTTGGATGTTTGGCATATGCACATGTGCCAGATCAGTTGAGAAAGAAGTTGGACGATAAAGGTGAGAAGTGTATTTTTATTGGTTATAGTGACATTTCAAAGGCTTATAAATTGTATAATCCTGAAACTCAAAAGGTTGTTATAAGTCGTAATGTCATTTTTGATGAATATGGTGCATGGGATTGGTCAACTAAAGAAGAAAGGTCAGTTGTTGTTCCCATTATTCCTGATAATGAGCAATTGGTTTCAGATAATGTGCAATCTTCTTTACAGTCAGAGTCATCAGTTCGGAGATCTCAACGCGAGCGTCACTTACCAGCTCGTTTGGAAGATTATGTTTTGGGTAATGATAATGACTTGACTGATGAAGAGATTGTTCAGTTTGCTCTCTTTGCAGATTGTGACCCTATATCATTTGAGGAGGCTGCTACAGAAACTCATTGGCTTAAGGCAATGGATGAGGAGATTTGTGCCATTGAAAAGAATGGTACTTGGGAGTTAACAGAATTACCTCCAAAAAAGAAGCCAATTGGAGTAAAGTGGGTTTATAAAACCAAATACAAGTCAAATGGTGAGGTTGACCGTTTTAAGGCACGGTTGGTAGCAAAGGGTTACAAACAAAAACCAGGTATTGATTATTTTGAGGTTTTTGCTCCTGTAAGTAGACTTGATACTGTGCGAATGCTTATTTCTCTTGCTGCTCAAAATGATTGGAAATTGTTTCAAATGGATGTCAAGTCTGCCTTTTTGAATGGTTTTCTTGAAGAAGAAATATATGTTGAGCAACCTGCAAGGTATGTGAAGAAAGGGGAAGAAAATAAGGTTTACAAGTTGAGAAAAGCTTTGTATGGTTTAAAACAGGCACCCAGAGCATGGTATGGTTGCATTGATTCTTATTTTGTTGAGAATGGTTTTATGAGATGTCCTTATGAGCATACTCTGTATGTCAAATACACAGATTTTGGAGATATTGTTATAATCTGTCTGTATGTTGATGATTTGATTTTTACTGGAAACAATTTGAAACTAATCTCAGAATTCAGGGAGGCACTCATTAAGAAATTTGAAATGACTGATATGGGCCTTATGTGTTACTTTCTTGGTCTTGAAGTTGTTCAGATGAATGGTGGAATCTTCATTTCACAGAAGAAATATGCTGCTGATATTTTGAAAAAGATCAAAATGGAAAACTCCAAACCAGTTTCAACTCCAGTAGCTGAAAAGTTGAAGATGTCCAAAGATGAGTGTGGTAAGAATGTGAATGTTACAGCTTATAAAAGTTTAATTGGGAGTTTGAGATATTTGGTAGCTACTAGGCCAGATATTTCTTTTGGAGTTGGAATACTCAGCAGATTTATGGAGGAACCAAAAGAATCACATTGGGTTGCAGCAAAGCGAATTCTTAGATATGTCAAAGGTACGAGTAATGATGGAATTTTTTACTCTACTAATGATGTTGTGAAACTTGTTGGATACACAGACAGTGATTGGGCTGGAGATGTTGAGACAAGAAAAAGCACATCGGGATATGCTTTCTATATTGGTTCTGCTATATTTTCTTGGTCTTCAAAGAAGCAGCAGATTGTAGCACTTTCAACCGCAGAAGCAGAATACATTGCAGCAGCAAACTGTGCTACTCAAGCAATTTGGCTTAGAAGAATTTTGGAGTTTTTGCAACAAAAGCAGGAGGCACCTACAACAATTTTTTGTGACAACAAGTCTGCCATTTCGTTGTCCAAAAATCCTGTTTTTCATGGTCGCAGCAAACACATTGATATCAAGTATTACAAGATCAGGGAGTTGGTTGCTGAAAAACAAATCAACATTGAGTATTGTGCAAGTGAATGCCAAGTTGCTGATATCTTTACAAAACCATTGAAGACAGAGACATTTCTCAAATTGAAGAAGGAAATTGGGATGACGAATTTATCCAATTTGGTTTAAGGGAGGCAATGTTATTAATTAAACCAAAAGAAAGAAGAAGTGCAGCATTATGGAGTCACTTTCGGCAGTGATTCAAGCACTAATGACATTAGTGCACATAATTAGTATAAGAATAATATTAGTGGGTTAGGTGGATTATGTGAATGAATTATTATATGTTGTGTAGTGGAGTGATTTAGGTGAGTGGAATAGATATAGCATAAAATAATGTATAATTAGTGAGCAATGTCTGATCTTCATTTGCTATATATATATATGTGTGTTGTATTACGGAAATGGTGTGAAGAAATAAAAAGCAAAGCAAAATTCAGAAAAGTTTCCTAGCTATATTCCTTCGTCCTTTCCCCTCTTTCTCTCAATTAAATACATAGATATATTTGATTAAATATATCTAACATTCAGCATAGATGTTGCATTATTATTATTATTGTTATTTGCAATAACAGGCATGCCTGCTTGGGTTGCCTCGTGCACAAATCATGCTCATGAAACACATTGCATTTTGAATATTTAACTTCTTCTAGTTTTTTTTTTGCTATGCCTTGTGGTCTGCTCTACTTTGATTAATTGAAAATAGTTTTGAAGTTTTCATTGCAGATTTTTCAATAATATTTTCTGGATTTTTTTCTGTCACAACAAAAAAAGTTTGCAGAGCAGGGAATATGACGTGGTGGGTTCTCCGTGCCTTCTTCGGCAAGGTGAATAGAGCCCGGCGACCATTCTCCTCAAATAACAAGACCATCCGCAGCAATAACTAAACAGGTGGTGGTGCGCAGCCGGCGTGAAGAGGCGGCGAACAAAGAAACAACCGACGGCGTTGGTCTCGGCTCATCCGCGGCGGGTTTGGGTGCTTCAGCCTCTTTGCCGGTCTCGCAATTGGAGGCTCCGACTTTCTCTGTTCAGGTTGGGAGCGAGGTGGTGTTGTTCCTGTGGCTTGAGACTAGCACCGGAGTTTGTTCGCGATTTGCAGGGATGATAGGTGGACGAAGAAGTTAAAATTCCATTTTTGCCCTCATTTTTGACAACCAACTAACGGAAGACCATTTTGGCTTAATTTTCAATAGTTGGAAAACCACATTAGGTGCAATTGAAAGTCGAGTTACTAAATTGAGAAAAGGCCATAGTCGAAGGACCATTTTGGGAATTAACTCTATAATCAATTAACAGTTAATTTATCAAACACTTTCCTACAATCAACTAATGTTATCAACTAATCAAACTCACTAACTCACATCGTTCCAAGGTATATAAAGAAGCTAAATCCCAAATTATCCAAATGATTTTTTTTTTTCCTTTCTCGAGCTGCGAAAACGGTAGCACTATCTAGCATGTACTTCCGATGCCGGTTGCAGCAAACCACCGCTTGAAATCCCAATTTTGTTTTATCCTTAGCTTTAGCAACGTGTGTACTTCTTCCTTTTGTCTAACGACACTGGCACACGTTTCGTTGGTAGTTGAAGCAGCCGATCATTTTGTCTTCGACTATGTTATAAAATGTATAGATATGTTTATGTAATCATTTGGAGTTATACAATATGTTAATAATTACATATAGCATTTAGTGTTGGAAAATGGTCACGTGAGAATAGTTACGTACTCCAATGCGAAATGGAAACAAATTAATATTGATCGTCCATTTCAAAATAGTGTACGTATAAAATCTATACTTAAACTAAAAATAAAAATGTAAAATTTTTATTGCATCATTTATCTAACATCGTTTTGAAAAAATAAAGCACTATTTTGAATAAATAACATTGTCTTGGGGAAAATTGTTTACACAGAAATTCAAACAAAAGATACAATGAACTTTTTATCTATATATCAATAAGTTTTTCTCTACCTCACTTTTGAAAAGACCACATCATTTAAAAAATTTGCATTGTTTTAGACTAAATAAATATACAAAGTCCAAACTCGAATTGATGAGGCCTAAATACACTAGTACAGTTGCAAATTATTGTGTGGACCATGAATGCAATATACATTTTTAATATACTAAAAGTACATTATTTGTGTATTAAATATACATTATTTAAAAATATATAATAAAAATCATGTATTTTCAAATAATGTACTTTATGTATACAAATAATATACTTTTTGGGGGTCCATGTAGATTGGATGGATCAGACAGACTAAATACACATAATTTTAGATACATAATTTGAAATAAATCTGAATCTTTGATTCATTCAATTTCCTTTAGTTTTTTACAAAATTGTCACATTTTTACAAAACTGCCAGTCTTTTTAATTTAAAGTATAAATCCAATTCGTCCATCTTTTTACCATGGAGGCATGGACAAATGAAACTTATTCCCATTCTTCATGGGAGAATTGATTAGTCCAAGGTTAATCCATAATTAGTCCATTTTGGACCGAATTTTAGACTCACAATTTGAACAGAAATTATGTCCAAAATTCAGACAGATTAAGCAATCCAATTTGGTCAGCTTTTAACAATTACGATTACGAGTACTACTATAAGTCTATGGCCAGTTTTCAACAGTGTAGGCCATAAATAAAATATACATTTTTAATGTACAAAAAGAACATTATTTTATATACTATTAAATAATATACAGTACAAAAATAATATACTTTTAATATATTAAAAATATACTTTATATTCATGATTCACACAACTATGTAGACCATGGTCCATACAATAATTTGCCAATTTTCAACGGTTGTGCCGTGGAACTTCAAATTTGAAATTTGCAATCTTATCCAAGTTAACTTCCATCCTTGTACACCTACAAATAGGTTGGAATTCGGCATGCATGATAATGGCAGAAGAAAACTGTGAAGGAAAATAATATTTCACTGTTACACATTCACTGTATCTTTCGTTTTCAATAAAACATTATGTTCGAAATTACACAACTCAAGAGGCAAAATTCATAAGAAGATGGTATTTTGATTTAGTTTTGGTACAAGCTACAATTCAGAAGTCACGGATAATAAGCACTATTGTTAACACAGCTCAGTAACTGGCATCCGCCATGTTTAACACTCTCCGCCTGTGAATGAGTATCATAAACTGAAATAGAAATTTAAGTGTACTAAACTAATCACCTGGAGACGGGTGCAGAGATAGGCAAGATTCAATCAAAATTTATCAAAGAAACAGCGTTTTGATGATGTTCTCACTCTTCAAAATTGAGACTTGGCATGGTATTGCTTCAATCGCCTAGAGACCTGCATTGCTTTTCAAGTGTCGCTTAAAGTCCATAATGTCACCCTCCCACTTGGTAACAGCCTGGTTTTCGCAGACCCATATCTCGCGGGCAACCTGGTTTATGAGCCTGAAATCATGGCTAACAAGAACCATCCCACCATCCCATTCATTCAAGGCATCTGCAAGTGAGTCGATAGTCTCGATATCCAGATGGTTGGTTGGCTCGTCCAACAGTAATAGGTGAGGCTGCCTAAAAGCTAACCATGCAAAAACCACACGGCTACGTTGGCCATCAGACAGGTTCTTCATGGGCATTACCTGAGCTTTCCCACTGAGACCAAACTTCCCAACTGCTGCCCTCATCTTCTCTTCTTCATTTCCGGGATACTCTTTGATCATGTACTGAAGGGCAGACATTTCCATATCAAGTTTCTCAGCCAAGTGCTGATGGAACTGTGCAATCTTAAGGTGATTATGCCTCCGAACCATGCCATCCTGGGGAACTAAATCCCCAACCATTAACTTAAGCAATGTGCTCTTTCCCGCTCCATTGGGGCCTACCAGTGCTACCCTTGAATCAAGGTCAACACCAAAATCAATGTTCTTGTAGATGAGATTATCAGGTGTATACCCAAAGGTGACTTCCACAAACTGCAAAACAGGTGGAGGAAGTTTTCCCACATCAGAGAATCGGAAAACCAGGACCGAGTCCCTGGAAACTTTCTCGGTAAGACCTCCTCGCTCCATTTTGGCCAATGTTTTTTCTTTGCTCTGCGCTTGACGAGCTAGTTTGGCTGAACCATGTCCAAATCGAGCAATGTACTCCTTCATTGAAGCAATCTGCTCCTGCTCCCATTTGTATTGCTTCATTTGATTTTCTTCAAGTTCTTTACGGGTTTGTACATATTGGTCATAATTACCAGTATAGATCTTCATCTTCTTATTCTGCATGTGGATGATGTTTGTGCATACACCGTTCAGAAAATCTTGAGAGTGTGAAACAACCACAAGGATGCGGTCAAATTTCTTCAACATTTCTTCCAACCACACGCAAGCCTCCAAGTCTGTATTGATAAAAGGAAATTATTAGCATTACACTACACTGTTTGACATTGACTTAAAAATACATTACAGGGAAATTTGGTTCCATAAAATGCAAGAGTAAGCAACAGCAATGTAGCACACAACCGGATTAGGCCCAATTTCTTAAACAGTTACACAGATCAAAACTTTGATTAACAAAATTGAAGAACATTAATGGTCAACATAATTTTTTCTCCGTAAAGACAAAAGATACGTGAAAACTACCAAATATAGGAAAACAAAAACACTCAAAGGAACAATACTACAAGACAGCATTTAAGATTTATTGTATATTTTCATTCTGAAATAGCTAAACTCTTGATAATTAATCATCTTCAATGAGGATTTTATAATCAGAATCCATAGAAAACACGGAGGAAAGGTAATATTATTCACATGTAGTTTGTTTTTTCAGGTAAATGCCAAGGGACCATACCAAGGTGATTTGTGGGTTCATCAAGTAGCAGTATAGTTGGATTCATAAACAGGGCCCGTGCAAGGGCAATCCTCATTCTCCATCCACCTGAAAAGTCACGTGTTTTCTTTTCTTGCATCTTCTTACTAAAACCAAGACCATATAAGATCTCAGCAGCACGCTTCTCAGCAGTTGATGCATCCAAGGCTTCTAGACGCTCATATATATGATCAAGCCGTTCTCCACCTCCATCGTCCTTATGTCGAACAGAAAATATGTTAACAAATGCCAAAACTAATACTATAAAATATCAAGGAGAAAGATCTTGTGTTCCCCTATCACAGCATCATACCTGTCCTGCCAAAGCTTCAGCTTCTTTCTCCAATTTCAACCTTTCTTCATCACAGCATATGACAGCCTCAAGTGAAGACATGTCAGATGCTTCAATCTCACGACTAAGGTGGTAAATATCCATATGCTCTGGTATGGGAAGTTCCCGACATCCTATGGCAGTAAGAAGAGTGGATTTACCACAGCCATTCAGCCCAAGCAAACCATAACGCCTGCAGTGATAATATGCTAAAATTAAATATTTACTGCACTAAACTCACAAAATTATATTAACTGCACTAAAATGCCACAGTTCATGTATACTGGAAAATTTTGAATTTACGAGCATACCTCCCATAGTTGAGCTCCAATTCAGAATCAACTATAAGCTCATGTCCATGGAAAGTGAGGGACAAAGACTCTATCTGCAATACGCAAAAAATGATTAAAGATTATCAAAAAGAAGCAATTTGACAAAATCAGAAACAAACATCAAAAACGTCATCATTTCCTTGTTGGCAATTCTCGCGAACCCATATTCAATTGAATTCAAAAAATTACAGTGCCATTTGATGTTTGTTCAATAAACTATTTGCAATTTGTATTACTAAGGGGCATTTGGTTCGAGTTATATATCACATAACTCATAGAATGTGAATATTAATACTATGCCCTTGTTTGATTCAGGGGAATGTGAGGCCTCTTTACGGAATGTTAGCTTCCCAAACAAACAAACAATACCATGTCTTTCTGTTGTAAGTTGTAACATCAACAAGACCAAGAAAGTTCAAGTTTCACAAAGAAGATAACATCCATATTACTAATATATAATGCAACCGAAACATATGTAGGAAAAGAATCTAAGAATGAACTAAACAGCAACATAGCACAAGGATGCTGTCACAACATATCATGAATACTAAAGAAATAGTGAACACTATTCACAGCCCCTCTAAATCACTAGGATTCTGTTGGACACAAGATTATCATTGGTTCAAGCTTCTCTAGTTTCAGATATAATATACTATAAATCAACAGCATTTTCTTCATTATGACATCCTACATGCATAATTGGCTAATTGTTACTCAAAATAGGGTACATATTTATCAACAGCATTGTTCCTTAACACCATTATCAAACAAAAACTAGTATGCCCCATTGCTTCAGCAAGTAAAACCAAAATTATCCAGCAAATGTTCTCGGCAGTAATAAGCTAATCCTTTTGAATCATACACACTATTTAGTAACGTACAATCAACGACATGCAAAACTGAAACAAAATCAAGGCAAATGCTCCTGACAACAGAGAATCCGATAACATGAGATCCGAAGCGCAGATCAGAAACCTCACCCGAACATCTCTAGACAGAGGATGCGAGCACAGAACGCCCGTGCACGTCCGATCGGATATCTGGAGCTCCCCAACTCCGTTGGCCAAATTTTCGACGCTCGCACTGCCGTTCTCCGCGGCAGTCTCCGCCGCTACGGCCTTGGACGATGCCGCAGCAGCCTTACCGCCTCTTTTGGCAGCCGCCGCCGCCTTCTTCTGTGCTCCTCTCTTCTTGCTAGCGTCCGACACCATCTGTAAAAATAATTCGCAAAAATAAGAACAAAAACATCCAACGAAAACCGAATTAAACAATCGCATCGTAATACCGCCGGAAGTACCTTTGATTTGTTGCGTCTGGAGAGAAAGAAGGAGATCTGAAGGTGGATTTTTGTATGAGAGTCGGTGCAGAGCGCGAGAGTATGAGGGTTTTGGAAAGGGCGTGTTATGGAGAATATTTATACGGAGTGCGTTGTAAGAAATAAAGATGATTTCGATTAACAAGTTGGTGTAAGTGGTGCTACATTTTTTTTGTTAAGGAGTTCAAACCTTTTTCTTATAAAAAATTAATTTGACTAATACTTTGAATTTAAAGTTGTGTCTTATAATTATGGGGTGTTTGATTGGATGCAACTAGAATTTCTTTCTTACTTAATTCTATGGCAAAACAAATTAGTATGCTTAGTATATCTGGTGGTCTAATCAAATTTTTTTTTTTGCGTGTGTGTGTTTGAATCGTACAAGTTTAAAGAGGTTTTTTGTCGGTCATTTCATTTAAATATTGTAACTACTAGAAGAGGTTGGAGATTGAATTTTTATCAATTTATATTATTCCATCGGGTCATTGTTTTTTTTTCTTTTTGAAAATCCATCAGGTCATTGTTAATATTGCCCTTAGTAGGTAAGAAATCTCTATTTAAATTAAGGGGAAATATTTAGTTTTAGTACTAAATTATAAGTTCAATGTATTTTTTTCACTAATTAATATAATGTTGTAATAGTACTCCATAATTAGTTACTGAAAAATAATATATAGACTCTAAAGAGTAAAACTCACCGCACATGTTATGATTTTGGCAAATTTTTGCCGAATCGCGGGTCCTCAGTCGTGAAACGGGTCAAATTTTTGATGCGTATTACAATTTCTCACAATAAGTATTACTCCGTACTATTTTTATTATAAGTAACTTTTCAACTCTTAATATTATGAAATACATTTTTATTTAAAAGTATTACATTTTTCATCAAGTATCATATTTTTTGTCATAACTATTACACTTTCTCTCATAAGTAACAATTAAATAATTTATTCATGATTAGTATTATATTTTTTCTAGTAAATAGTTGATAGGATAATTGGGCATGCAGCACTTGACCCCAATCATCAGCACTGACCCGGCAACAAACGGTCACCCATTACACAAAGACGACACATTGAAGATGCATGGTCAGCATATTGAAGAAGAGTTACTCCTTATCATCATTAGCAGCACTTAGTGCAGCATTATGCATCCGTTACTTAGTAGCAAAGAGTCGTTGGCACTTGAGGATAAAAGAGGAGCCTCGTTGGAGAATGGGAGACACTTCATTTAGGATACACAACACTAACATACTGTACTCACTCACTCTCACTAATACACAGATCTACGTTGTGGTACCAGAACCGTTGTTCCTCACTTGTCTACTGTACTGACTATTCATTGTACTATCATACTTCAATAATACTCAAATATAGTCCGGTAACATATTTACCGTCAATAGTTATTCAATCCTAAATATTATATTTTGATTTAAAAGTATTATATTTTTTTCTCAAAAATATTACATTTTTCCTTATAATTAAGTAACAAACAATTTATTTCTTATCAGAATTATTACATTTTCATCATGACGCGACCTGTCTCATAGATAAGGATATGTGATATATCTCACAAGAGACTCACTCCATCATTTTATTAATAGAAGGAAAATATATGAAAGAAAGCAAGCTACCTAAGCACGCTACTTATGTATAGTATTATTTTTAATAGTTATTATCTCATGTTGAATTGTTATTGAGAAAAATAGTTTTTTCTCATGCACACGTTCGTCGCCACCTCTTGCATGCACGGTCGTACCCCTAGCCGCCATGCACACGTCCGTCACCACCCCCTGCATGCACGACTATACCCCAGCTGCCATGCACATGTCCGTCACCACCCCTTGCATGCACGGTCGTACCCTAGTCGCCATGCACATGTCCGTCACTAACCGCTGCATGCACAGCCGTACCCCCAACCATCATGGCATGTACCCCAACCGCTACTGCCATGCACCCCTCCTTCTTGGGGTCCTGCTTGCTTGCTCCCGTGTATGCCGCCCATGTCATGCCTTCCTAGCCCAACAAGATTTGAGCCCAACCTCTTTCCTTCACCGCACTCCTCTTGGGCCAAGGATTAGTCCAATAAAATGGGCCCCACGATCCCATGGGCCATCAGCTCCCATGAAAATATTATAGTTTATTTTTGAGTTTGTTAATACCCAATATAGTGCTCGACTATAGTGGTTTTACTCAATTTAGTCCTAAATGACTTTTTGTGCTTAATTTAGTACTCGACTTTGATGATTTTACGCAATTTAGTCCTCTTGTTAAAAATTATGTTAGTTGACGGTTAGAAATAGGGTTCTAATGGTAATTTCTCATCCTTTATCCCATTTGGGATGATTCCTTATTCTTTCCCCTTATTAAGATCAACGCAAAAATGCAAATTTTCGTGCCAAATCAACTTAAACCCTAAATAAATAAATACAGAGTAAATAAATATTTGGGTACAAAGATTTACATTTCTGCGTGGATCTTAATAAGGGGAAGAAGCAAATGGGATGAAGGATAATAAATTATCATTATGACCCTATTTCTAACCGTCCATTAACTGAATTTTTAACAAAGGACTAAATTGGGTAAAATCATCAAAGTCGAGGACTAAATTGAGCACAAAAAGTCATTTAGGACTAAATTGAGTAAAACCACTATAGTCGAGTACTATATTGGGTATTAACTCGTTTATTTTTTATTTTTATACTTACCCATCTTAAATATGAATTCTTATTTTAATTGCAAATATTTATGTTCATAGTTTTATCATAGCAAATTAACATAATTATTAAATAAAAAAATTCTATAAATGGATACGCCTCATAATTATTAGCTTAATTATCATAATAACTACTAGTATTTTCGCCCGTGCGTTGTACAGAATGAATTTTGTTATACTGTTTTAAGAATATTTAGATCGATATATAATTATATAAATTATAACATCAATATTATATAGTGCAAATGATGAAAATGGTTGGATCGATTATGTTTTCTAATGCTATCCTTGCTTGAATTTAAGCAAATAATTGGTCAATTACCCATGCGATGCATGGATAAATATTTTAAATTATATATTTAGATAATAAAATTAAAGATAGAATAATAAAAAAAATTCTAATATTGAACGTGTACAATTATTTTATTATGTGATTAGTGAAATGTCATTTTTACCCTATTTTTAATAGCACAAACATTTATTTAATAGAGAGGGGAAGAAATAGCCACTTTAGAAACAATTGAGGGGGATAAAGTAGTTACATAAATAACATAGGGGGAAAATGTGCTATAAGTAAACAACTCAGGTGGGAAAAGTGTCATTTTCTCTTATGTTAATAAATAATTAATATTTTGGTACATTAATTTCGGCTAGGAATTGAAATAATTAGGTTAGAAATAATTAATAAGAATATTAGGCAATAACAATGTCATGAAAATGTGTTTTTGGAATCCAATTTGCAGTCTTAGACAATTTTATATATTATTATGATTAGATAATTATATTATTATTAAAATAAATATAGAAAAATAAAAAAGAAATAATTTAAAAAATAAATATAATGTCAACTATTATATAATAAAAATGCATATTACATGTTAATGGTGTAGAAAAGATATCTAATAGTATAACTTAATTAACCAACCAAGTTTTGCAATATATATACTTACAACATTATATTTTGAATATCGGAACCCATAAGAGATTGCAGAAATATAATGTTGTGCCAAAAAACCCCACTGATTTTCTACCAGTTCGCAATTAATTTAAAATTTTTATGAGAGAGACCACTTAGACATCACAAAATCATTCATCTATCAACTACAGAGTTATTTTTAAAGAAAACCTGCATCCAATCCCGTTTCATGCTTGCAACACTCTCTTTGATACGCCACTCTTGTAGTCACCTTTCATTAAAACTGATGGAGGAAGAGAAGTCAAAATTATGCATTTCAACTCCTACAACCCACAACGATTTGGAAGAAAGCACATTCGATAATTATCTAAGCATTTTGGATGGAGATGCACCAATTCATAGAGTCAATTAATCATTATCCTTAGCAATTTAGTTTACACATCAAAAATGAGAAAAAAAGGGATAGACTTAAACGAATAAAGGATGAATTATTTTGACCCTTAGTCCCTGACCATTAGTATAACGATGCATGAAGAGGCTAGGATCAACAGGTTTTTGAACAATTGGATGTTCTTCGAGGCTTAAAAGCTTGCAATCACCTGGCCAGTACATAACTATAAAAAGAAAACGCAATAATTAATTCATATCATAATAGGAAGATTTAGCGTAATATCATAACCTTGTAATATGATTTCTTACTGGGCGGTGGAAGAAGGGAATGAGAGAACTACCAACATGAGGAGACGAGGGAGGCAAGTGCAAAATGAAGAATTATAATTTTTTTTTTTTTTGGTCACCATCCACTGTATTTATAGGTAGGAAACGTGAGAATTATAAATTAATAATATCAAATTCCTTTTTCAATTTACCTTTTAATCAAATATTATTTTAGTCAATTAGGAATCTTTATAATTTTCCATTAATGAATAATATTCGTTTTCTTTTCAATTTGTCAATAATGATTATTACCAATTATAATTAATAGATTAATAGATATTATTTAATAAAATTTTCCATTAATTAATAAAATTTTCTTACCAATTAAGCTTTGCTAATTATTTTACTAATAAATCATGTAATTAAATATTAACCTATTATAATCAATTAAGTATTGACATAAATATTACTAATAGATATATAGATTATATAGATATAGATTATTAGCATACACACACACACACACACACATATATATGATTGACATTACCAAAAATTGTAACAATTAAACCATATTCTTATCTCATTAATATTATTCTATCATAATAAGGTTTACCTCCTTGTGGTCCTTTGCCGGCTAGGGTCACAGGGCAAGGAGAAATCCTCGTTAAAAGAGCAATACCTAGCAATAGTCTATCGTGATGAAACCTTAAACTATACTCAAACAAACTTGAAGGGTATTTCATGATTTATAATCATTTCGGCAATGCTCTTCCTAAGTGCCTCGGCACTATACTTTGCACAACCTAGTGATCCCTCCCATTGACTTGATGGGACAAGCAATTCAGTTTGGCTAGGGTCTTAAACTTAACAAACTTGAAGGGTATTTCATGATTTATAATCTTCCAAAGTGCCTCGGCACTATACTTTGCACAACCTAGTGATCCCTCCCATTCACTTGATGGGACAAGCAATTCAGTTTGGCTAGGGTCACTACTAGTACCAGGCATTTTTGGACAGCTTCTGACATGAGCTTTTAGTGAACTAGTGTCGTTCATTTTAGTATCAGCAAACAGTTCTTTCATACAATAATTGCATCTAGCTTTTCGCTCACACTTGTCATTACTAATTTTAGTAAAATGATCACATACCTCAGATCTTGGTCGACTAATCTTTCTTTTCTTATTTTTATTTTCTCCATCGTTACACTCAGTTCCAACAGTTGATGCGATCACAGGCTCTTTTTCAACCGTATCATCAGTATGCATTGATCTCATTGTTGACATCTATAATTTTTTTTTTAAAACAAGATTTTAATATTGGAATTTAAAACTAAATAGTGAATAAACTCAAATTAAAATTAAACAGTTAATATATTGTAATTATTTTGAGTCTAGTATAGTATTTACGCCTAAGTACAAGCCTAGTCAATATTGTGAAAATTGCGAAAGTATAAATTTAATTTATACTTGTAAATCGTTCGCTTCCACTTTACAAATTGAGAAGAATTTGAAGATTGGTCAAAGTCTCGTGAACATTCTTGAATGTGACAACATTGGTTCGAAGATCATGAATTAATTCTTTGGGAGAATTAATTTAATTCAAGGTGAAGATGATGCAATTAAAAGTCAAAATCAAGAAGTCAACAAGAATGGGTTCTTTCACAAATTAATTTCAAGACGAGGCTAAGGCAAGGAGAGACTAATTCAACCAACAAATTATTTGGAGTTGGGGATGACCTATTGGAAGCAAAGTGGCATGACCAACCTTAATTTAATTAAGGTGAGGATGATTTATCATATGGAAATAAAAGAGGCTAACTTCAAGATGTTGACCATCCACAAATAAAGCCTAGGAGAGGCTAACTCAAAAGGAGGATGACCATG
This sequence comes from Ipomoea triloba, assembly GCF_003576645.1. NCBI lineage: Eukaryota > Viridiplantae > Streptophyta > Magnoliopsida > Solanales > Convolvulaceae > Ipomoea > Ipomoea triloba. The sequence goes on from NC_044922.1 coordinate 15,933,173, forward strand.
CACAAATATAATCCAAGAATGAGGTTGACTCTACACTAAAGGAAGAGGATGATCACATGGAGTATAGTGATGAGGTTGACCGTGTGGAAAGGCAACTATGAAGAGGATGACCTACACTTCTAATTAAAGAAGAGGATAACGTATCATTTCAAGAAGGAGGCAAACCAATTTAATTCAATGAAGAGGTCAACATATTAACTCAAGGAGGTCAACCTAGTTTATATTTCAATAAGAGGTCAACTAAGGCGTGATCAAAAAATAAAAATATGACGACCTATTTTTATTTATTCTCAAGGAGGTCAACTACCAACATGAAGATTATTCTAAAAAGAGAAATATTATTTTCCTAAAATGGCAAGAGGATGACTCCTGAAGGAGAATTAAAAGAAAGCCAATATTCTTGCTACTTGGAGCTGAGATCAAATTGAGGAAAGTCAAAGTATTTTTCAATGGCATTAAATTATGCTCAAGCAAGAATCACCAGGCTGAAATAATTCAGAGCAACTTGACTGATGAATTAGGAGCAAGTTAATTGTTCACACTATCAATAGATAAACAAAGTCAGGGAAAGGTGGCTGCAAGTTTCAAGACAAATTCATGTCAGTGATTAGAGGAGACGTTGGAAGATCATTAGATGTAAATATTCAAATTCATCTGACAGAGCCATCAAAGTTGACAATCATCATCTGAAGACAATTAAAGCTCTGAAGATATACAACGGGCAAGAATGGCACTGATTCACTATTATACAACACTCAGGAGCGTAGCTTTATGCAAGGCGCTCAGGGTTGAGTGTAGCTTTGTACGAAACACTTGGAGTTGTATAAGTGCTAGAATGGCACTGATTCACTATTATATGATCATCACATGCATTATATACTTTGTCATTCTGATCATTCGCGTATCTAGAATCACGTGCCATCACAATTGCATGCAAGCATAATTCATACTCATCCTCATCCTACTTGTATTTGTTAGATTATTTTCGAATTCAAGTATACACTGCTTAGGATATTCATCTGAGTTTGATAGATACCACGTTTGCATGCAAGCCAAATTTTGTATACTTATTATTTGAGCTATCTCAGGAGTTTCTAACGTGTTGCATGTAGAAAAACTCTTCATTTTACATAACTTTGTTTATAGCATTTTACCGTATCTATATTCTGATGCGAACTCTATTTTGGTTATTTGCTTTATGCTTGTTACCTAGAGTAGAAATTACCAAAGTGCTATAATATTTTAAATTTTTCAAAAGTCTATTCACCCCCCCCCCCTCTAAATCATCCACATGCATTATATACTTTGTCATTCTGATCATTCGCGTATCTAGAATCACGTGCCATCACAATTGCATGCAAGCATAATTCATACTCATCCTCATCCTACTTGTATTTGTTAGATTATTTCGAATCAAGTATACACTGCTTAGGATATTCATCTGAGTTTGATAGATACCACGTTTGCATGCAAGCCAAATTTTGTATACTTATTATTTGAGCTATCTCAGGAGTTTCAACGTGTTGCATGTAGAAAAACTCTTCATTTTACATAACTTTGTTTATAGCATTTTACCGTATCTATATTCTGATGCGAACTCTATTTTGGTTATTTGCTTTATGCTTGTTACCTAGAGTAGAAATTACCAAAGTGCTATAATATTTTAAATTTTTCAAAAGTCTATTCCCCCCCCCCCCCTCTAGACTTTTCCCACCCTATCCGGACCAATAATAAACCAACTTAAAGTTTTAAACTTTAACTATGAGTAATTGAGTATGTTACTAGTTTGGGACTGGAGAATTAAATCTCTGCTATATTGTTTTAACAGAGTGTTTGCTAAATTACTAAAATATTACTACATTAATGTGCACTTAATACTTAATAAACTGAAATAAAAGTTAAAAATTACCTTGAATAACTTATTGAAATTATGGATCCTGGGGACCTTGATTTATGGAATATGGAGAAACACTGTAAATTTTTAAAAATAAACTTCAATATGATTTTTTATATATATAAATCAAACTATCAAATTGAACAAACAATCAGTATGCAAAAAACTGAATAAAGATTGTAACTTACCCTTGAGTTGGATCTTGAAAGCACCGAAGGCCGAAGCAGTGAAACTGAAGAACAAAGAGTTTGAGTCTCTGAGAAGGGTGAGGGCCGGCTGGGCTGTGACTCTGAGACAGTGAGAGGCGGTGAGCGATGAGCCGGCGACTGGCGGTGAGTGGCGACTCTAACGAAGGCAACGAGGCAGTGAGCACCTGAGCGCCCACCGGCGAGAGGGGAGGATTTCAACTTTCGATCGAGAGGAGTGTGGACTTGAGGGCTAAGGCTGCAATTCAGAATTCAGAGGATCAGAGTGAGGCAGAGAGGAGGTTTGGCTTTGGTGAGTGGCTGAGAATTTGCAGTACTAAATTACTAATACAATAATACTTTATAATATATATATATATATATATATATATATATATATATATATATATATATATATATATATATAAATGGTGTCTGTTATTCGGTGACCGCGGTTTTGAACGGGCAATAACCGATAAAATAACAGAATGGCCAAATAACCAATTTTTTTTCTTATAACCAGTAACCAAAATTTTTGGCCGGTTCGATTATCGGTAATTATGCTCACCCCTAAACGACATTGGTAGTACTAACAGAATCTTGTCCATCATCGTCTAGCGCTAACACCTGCAGGCCATCAGGATGGGTAACTCGGGAAAAATCAGTACAATTGACCGTGATTAAACACCGATTTGCTCAACATGAGTTAGTGTTTAGCCCTGACTTTTATTGATAGTCATGGCATATGCGAGCATCAATGAGAATTGTTTATGCTGAAACTTGAAGACCAATCTCATATCAGAATGAGTGAAAGACATTCGGGGGATAAGAACCTTGGTTTCTTCATGTGTCCAATTAACTATTTTTGCTTCGACAATGTGATATGCCAATCTTTTAACGATGAGACGCGTACCGTTGCAAAGACCAAGAGGATGGTCTATGTTCCGTAATAATAGGTGCACCAACCTTTAATGTCAATGAATTATTAGGGAGTCCAAACAATCTCAAACTATTTAGAAATTCAGGAATGTCTACTTTTGATAGATTTTCACAGTTTAATTCTGCCTTACACAAACAGTCACAACTTAAATATGTTTGTCCTTCTGTAGTGTTCATGTCGCACATGTATTGATTAATTTGATAATAAAATCAAATAAGTACATAATAATTAACAAATTAATTTGAGTAAATCAATAATTTAAAACAACAAATAAATCAAAATTTATATAATAAAATGTAAATGTTATTACAAATCATTTGAATTTGAGTTGTATTACCATTCCTATGCATATTAATACGTGTTCTTGAAAAAATATATTGTATTAGTAATTGTATTAACATATTTTATTGTACAATTATAGTACGAATAGGAATTGTACGTATTACCATATTTTACAATATTACGCAAACTTTAATAGTATAGGACTATTTTGGGCGGGAAGTTAAAATTGAAAGATTTTTTTTTAATTAATAATAGAATAGATTACATTGCAGGAAATGATATATACTGTAATAGTACAATTAGCAATTTATTCTAGAATTGTATTACCATACATTAATGTACAATTGCAGTACGAATAGGAATTATATTACCATATTTTACAAAATTACTGATATCTATGATTTTGTACTATAATTTACCCCTCAATTTAATTCGTTTTGATGCTTATTTTCTTTATCTTGGTGAATTTGAGACTCGTTTGTGTGTTGCATTGTGCTAAGGCTTAGTATATTCATAACGAGCAGTAGATAAAGGATTTTTGGACATTTTGAACAAGTTTTGGAAGCATAGGAATCTACCCAAGGACGGAAAGGAGCAGCGGAGCACAAAGGGAGCCAGCAATCAAAAGAGGAGGGCACCTCACGGCCATGCACACGACCGTGTGCATGACTATGAACTTTGCTGCAGTTCAGTATTTAAAGTCACGTTTTTCTGATTTTTGGGGTATTCCGAGCCCTAGTTTAGTTTAACTTATTTTTCCTTCTCTCCATAGTTTTTCTTAGCATAGTATAGACCAGATTCACATACTTTAACTTATTTTCAAGCTTGGAATCATAGATTGGATTCGGATTGACTCTTCTATTGTTAGTAAAGTTCTCTTTCTCTTTATTACTTTATTTCTTAGATTTGTTGTCATGTCTTTGGTGTTTCATTCTTGCTTTGCTTTAGTTACTTTAATAATGTGTGAGTAGTCCGTTTATGGGTTTAGATTAGGGTCCTATTGCTATTCTTGATGCTAGAGTTGTGATTATTGCATAAAGGGATTGAATTGTTTACCTAGGGTTTATGTTGAATTGGGAATTGAATTCTACTTGTTATTAAGTGATGGCCATAATTGATTGCTTGTCTTGGAGAGGATTTCACCACAACGAAAGTTGGGTGAAAGACTCGAGCCTTACCAATTTCAACCTATTTTTTCCTACTATGAGAATAGAGGCAATTTGGGGGCTTATAATGATGATGTGTTTCTAGGCTAGAATTGATGCATCACGAAAGTGGGTCAATCCTAGCCTAATCCTAGTTTATTAATTACGAAAGTAACTAAACTGAATTTTTGAGTGCATTGCCAATAAATCCCTTTGTTAATGGTTTTTCCCCTAATTCTAAGTTTGTTGAGCATCAAGATAGCAATACCCCTAATGTGACCCATGCCTTTATCATACAGTTTATTCCTCAGTTAATTTGCATACCTTTTATTTTAATTCCTAAATCAATATTTACTTGGGTTCTAGTGAATTCCAATACTTTAGTGCATAGAATTTTATAATTCACATAATACGCGTCATAGTCGCAATCCTCAGCGGGACGACATTTTTCACCCTCATATTTACATTCACCATTTTACTCATCAATTACGCAAAATTTAATTGTATAGAAGTGTTTTGGACGGGAAGTTAAAATGGAGAATTTTGTTTTTATTAATAGTATAGATTCACATAGTACTGTGTGGACAATAGTTTAGCTGTTGTTTTGGGCCAATATTGCTTGAGTTATTACAGATTTACTAGTATTTTTACTAGTATTTTTACCCGTGCATTGCACGGAATTAGGGGTGTTAGCGAACAGAGCTTTCGACAAACTACTCGTGTTCGTGAACAGAGCTTTCGACAAACTACTCGTGTTCGTGTTCGGTAAGCGTTTGTTTATTAATGTAAACAAACATTAAATAACAAAATTTAGAGCTCGGTTAATAAACGAACAGAGTCTAAACAGTAGTAAGCTCGTTGGCTAAGAGATCGTGAACAAGCTCGTTTGTGTCCGTTTAGTAATGTTCGCGAACAAGCTCGTTTATGTTCGTTTAGTAATGTTCGCGAACAAGCTCGTTTATGTTCGTTTAGTAATGTTCGCGAACATGTTCGCGAACATATATAATTGTGTTGTTTGTTTAGTTATTGTTCGTGAACGTAGTTTTGTCTTGTTCGCGAATGAATTGTGTTCATGAACATGTGCATGTGTTTGGTAATTAAGTGTTCATGAACCTCTTCATGAATGTACACGAACATGTTCGTGAACGTTAACAAACACTAATGAACGCTTAACAAACGAACACGAACAGGAACCTTAACAAACGAACACGAACACTTTAAAATTCTTAACAAACGAACACGAAAACTCTAAAATTCTTCACAAACGAACACGAACAACCTACGTTCGGTTCGTTAACAGCCCTACACGAAATAAATTTGTTATAATATTTTAAAAATATTTGGATCGATATACAATTTTATAAACTATAACATCGAATATTATATAGTGCAATTGATAAAATTGATTGGATCGATTATGTTTTATGATGTTTCCATTATTGCAAATTGCAAATTCATTAACCGACACATTCTAGAATATTTTCTTTGTTTCACATAACACATACGGATTCTCATCGCAAAACATTGAGGGGCATGAGGGTAATAATCTGCACTTGCAATCTATCGGTTCCACCACCATCACCGCCGCCACCTTCCGCCGTGGTTCTCATCGCCTTTCTCCTTCACGTCCGTTTTCGCCGTCACCGTCAGTACATCCTTTTCTTAACCACCCAAAGGGATCTTTGCGCAGACACGCCCACTGCCCTCTTTGACATTTTCATTACCCTAATCTTCAATACCAAAGTCCTAATCACTTTGTAATATCTCCAGTGGAATTCCACGTGGCATCCCCTGGTTAGCTGCCTCGCTAGATCCCACGTGGAGTACGGGGTATGGTCACGTGGCCTCCCCTGTACTTTCTGGGATATGAGGATTATGCTTTATGCAGTGTGTCGCTGTCTTTGAGAGAGTACCTATCCTATACACGTTTTTTTTTTTTTTTTTTTTTTTTTTTTTTTTTTTTTAAATACATTAGGTTTTCAATTTTTACATGAAAATTACGAGACGGAACTCAATGGTCCCAACTCTAAGTTTGAAGAGTCTTGGTTTTAAGATGTTGGTAGGAGTCGAATCTCAACATGCCTCTAAACAATTGATTTTAAATCAGATGGTCTACTATTTGAGCTTACGGCCTAATGCCCCGGGGCTCGATAATTTCATCTATTTTTTATTTGACACATTAGGTATCCCTACTTACACTAGACTTATTATCTTAAACCCTAGAGTCATTGTTCAAAAGACACAAGATGAAGTAACTCTCAAGTCGCATCGTCAATCCCCAAGTTCTTACTTATACCTGTACACTATATATACACACAAGGGGTCTTCACACCAATCAAGATCTTCCCGTGACCCCCAAATTTTGAGTGGAATTCGAACTCCATGTTGCCACGGGAGCAGACTTGAATAAAGTTATTTATAAATTTATTTTTATAATATTAAATATATATTAAAATATAAAATTTATATATTTAAAAATTATATTAAAAATATTATTAAATATTAAAAACAATTTTAAAAATAAAAAGAAATAGTAAAGAAAATGAACATTTTATGTGCATGGTACTCCTCCCCCTATCAAAATCTTCTACTTCTTTGAATAATTTGTATTGTTCAATGGCTAGATAGAGCCATCATATCATATCATATCATATCATATTATATCATATCATATCCTTAGCTTTAATTTTATCTTCCCAAAATTCTGTCTTTTGCTATTTGCACATATTTGATCATATTCCCCGCACCCACAACTAGCACTTTCAATTCATAACATATGGTGATTAACTATTTTTTAACTTGACTTACTATTTTGTATTATATATGTTTCTATGTGTTGTCATCTTGTTTGTATAAAAATTTACAAAATAACAATATTAATAAATAAATTAAAAAAAAAACACACAAGAATTTTGGCAAGCAATAGATATTGAACTCATAAGGTGCATATTGACTGACAAAAGTGCAACAATAGATGAAAAGCATAACCATAGTTCACCTCTAAAAGATGGCCTAAAAGGTGAATTTTAATAAACTTTTATCTTGAATATGAATTCACCACTATATTATAACTTGAATATTTTAAATTATTGTATGTAGTGCATCAAGCGTAGTGGGATCCTCATTCTTATTTTGCGAATTTTCTTTAAGAAAAGATCGAATAAGTGACACGTGAAGATCAGAGATTATCGAACATATTATAACTTTATAAGATTCGTTAGTCAAAATGTTTATCGTTTATAACTATAGTACACTTGAAGGAACCTATAACAATAATAAAATCAATAAAGCTTGAACCAACGGTCCAAAAACGCTTGAGATACAAACATAATTAAAATGTAAAAAGATTCTCGCCCACACTATATATATATAATAAGAGTGTGTGTCTAGAGAGCCATGGAGCATCAAAGATAGTTCGAGAAATGGGTTCTAACCTAACCTCTATATAGAGGGATAAGGAGATGAGATCTAGACAAGAAACCCAAAATGTTTCTTTATCTGCATTTGCACCTGCACCTACATACACACTGAAACTCTTTCATTCATACATTCTGTGTGGTGAAGGAGAAGAAGAAGATAGGTGTGGGAGCAAATGCAGATGAATATCAGTTTGGATGAAGTTCAGACTTCCATTTCCATCGTTGTTCATCTTCCTCAAAACCCACCAGACAATACATTCGGTATGTACAAAGGACGTCTGTGTATTTTTGTCTTCATTATATTTCTCTTTGTCTGTGTATTAGGAAATGGATTTTCCATTCAATCAAGAACATACTTCATATCTAAACAGCCCCAAAAGATGATTATTATTGTTGGAAATTATTATTTAATTTCTTCAAATCTTTTAATCCTTCCTTTCCTTTTTGAGTAATTATTTCGATATATTCTTGTCAATGACTACACATATTTGGAGACGTAAATAGTGGAAGAATCAAGATTTGAAGATAGGGAGATTAGATTCTATTACGTGATGTTTGGCAGAATCGACCGTTGTTTGGTTCAATTTTTAGAATTAGGAAATAGAATTCTATGGAATAATTCTATGCCATTCCCAAAGTCTCATCGGTATTAATTACTTATTCCTAGCTTGTTAAGAATAATTATTTTTTTTATTATTCAAAAAATACCGTTATAAACTCTTCATACACGTAGTACACGAACGAGAGCTAGAAATCCAGTTCATGAACAATTATTTTGTTATTCGATAATTTCTTTTTAATTGAAATTACTTATGAAATAATATAATAATTTTTTTTTGTATTTTGTTATTTTATGGTGGGTGAATATGTATATATTTTAATGTGTTTTATTTTGAATAGGAGTATTTTGGTTATTTAATAATATTCTTTTTCGATCTATTCCGGCTTCGTCCAGCCAAACACAAGAATTTATCTTATAATTTCTTTTTTCAAATTGTGAATCAAACATTAGAGTAGTATTCATATTTTATTATTTTCTTATTCTATTTCTGTGGGAATTCTAGTCTATTCTTTTTATTTGTATTCTTTAAATCAAACCCCACAAAGAATAGGTCATTATACCGTACCTATATAAGTTTTAATCAATTCAAAATATAAATCTTAAAAAAATTAAGTCTAACATTTTCTTAAATTCAATCAAAATATATTATATTTTCAAAATTAAAAACTATTACTCCCTCTGTCCCATTTTACTTGTCTTATTTACTATTCATGGTCAAACCAACTCTTCCTTCTTTATTTATTTTCTTTAGTAATTTTTTATTATTTTTAAATTTAATTTTTATTTTCTTTAGTAATTTTTTATTATTTTTAAATTTAATTTTTTGTTTCTTTAGTAATTTTTTATTATTTTTAAATTTAATTTTTTGTGATTAATAGTACTTTTAATGTAGTTTCTAAATATATAAATTTTATATATTAATGCCAAACTTAATAATATGAAAAATTAGATTAAAAATTACTTCAGTCAAACCTCGTTAAACGAACCAGACAACCATTTTGGGACGGAGGTAGTATAATATTAGTTTGTACTACAACTTACATAACTTTGTTTATCCTGTTGGTTTTTTTTTTTAATTTACAAAAAAAAAAATCAAAGACCAAAACAAAAAAAAAAAAAAAA
>NC_044922.1:15948065-15981647 GCF_003576645.1 Ipomoea triloba
GACGAAAAACACTTCAATAATGCACTTCAGATCAGTGAGATTTTGATAACCTCACCTTTGGTTCTGCTCACTGTCTTCTGAATCTTCTGGATACATCCTTCACAGTGTAGGTTCATCTTCAGCACCACCGTAGTGAGCGCCGACTGTCGGAAATTCCCCAAATAAATCAATATCAGCTAAAGTAAAGCACAACTTATGCATTAAAGCTGTAATAAATGAAGACAATGACCTTTTAGACCAAACTGCACGGATGAGCATAAATGAATAATCTAAAGAAGAGCTGTAGTAAGTATAGAACATTTATGGTGAATATTGATCAATGGTCCTGTGAGTAATCAATATAAATACACTCTGTATTCTCTTCTCATATGGTGAATGGTAGTGATGTGAAATAATGTCGAAAACCAGAGAAATGAATGCAGTCTATGGCAGAAAAAAGGTCTAACGTGCGCTTCAAGCACCAGATTTCACCGGTTTTTCCGGGAAGAGATAGATGAATGCGTTCATCAAAAACTAATTTGAAACAGAAATAATCAAAACAGGCGAATATGTTAGAGCAAATTAAATGAATGCTAAAATGCGCAGGGCTATGTGCAACCGGACAAAACAGAGGTGAGAACAGACTGGAAGAACAGTCTAGTGAAAGCGACCGGCGCGCAGTAGGGAGCTGCAGTAGCATGGAATCACTGACTATGGAACCGTACCTCTTTCTCTTTGTCCTTCTTTTCTTCATCTTTTCCGTTTTTCTTCTGCTTTTCACCTCCGTCTCCGCCTTTTGCCTGTGGAGAGACCAGCACTATTTTTTTGTGCGTTTTGGCCTCCACTCTCTCCCGGAGCTTCACCGGATCCACTTTCCCGATCACCGTCACCTTATCCGAGTCGCCGTCGATATTCACGCTCTGAACACCTTTTCATCCAGAAGCACAAATTAGGAGGAAAGCGGTTGAAGTTCGGATGAAAAACAGGAAACCGATCTTATCAATATGACGAGTGAAACAGATAAACAAGGACTCACCATCGTAACTCCGAATAGTTTTGAAGATTTTGGAAACACAACCTTCGCAATGCAAATCGGCCTTGAGAACCACGGTGATGCTGCCGTCGCCGCCGCCGTTCTCCTGTTCTCCTCCGCCGCTGCCTCCGTTCTCCTGTCCTCCTCCGCCGCTGCTCTTGCTCTTCTTCTGCAACACGCCATCATCATTCATGAGAACACATTCAGTCTCCCAAAATGAAAAATAGGCACACACATTATTTCTACAAAGCGAGAGAGTGCTCTTACCTTACCCATCCTGAAAGTCTGAAACCGCCTTTCCGGGATACAATTTGGAATTTGGGATTTGGGATTTGGAAATTGGAAACAAAGTGCTGAACCGTGAAGTAAAACGTGTGAGTATATATAGGGCTCCTGGCTTTGGAGGGAGGAAATAGCATAGAAGGACTGACGCGTGCCTACTCGGAAAATGGAAAAATGAAATATAGAAAAATTTAGAATATGAAAGAAAATTCATTATTTTCTAGCGAAAACGTTCACTGTTAAGAGTTTTTATCCTCAGACCGACCCTGATCAAGTTGTTATACTTGGTTTTATTTTTCGGGGCCCATTTCTTTTATTAGGGATAAAAAGCATTTTTCATTTAATAATTTAATTTAGACAATAAAAACATAATATTTATTAATAAATTCAAAATATAATATATAAAAAATGATTCAACATAGAAAAATACAATCCAAAATTTTTACTTTAAAAAAATAAAATTTTTTAATACATATTTAGATGCAAAATCATTCACCAAATATTTGATGTCAATTCCTTTCAAAATTGTAATTTTTTTTATTACTAATAAAAACAATGAATTGAATTTAAAAACATAATTATAATGTATTAAATAATGGATAATATAAGATTAATTTTTAAGCATATCATATATATAAGGAAAATGTTATTTATCCCTACATATGCCACTCACAAACTTGTCACTCCCTGATGTGGCAAGTTTAAATTGGTTTTGTTTCTTTATTTTTCTTTTCTTTTTTTTTAAAAAAAATTTTAAATCTCCACCAATTACAACTTACAACATCGGGGAGCGACAAGTTTTTTAATGGTAATGTAGGGATATCTAGCATGGTCTTATGGCCTCTATTTAACCAACTTGGATGGCGTGAATGGATGTGCATTTTTATTTTTAAGAGAGATTGGGTTCAAAATCTCATCTCTTATGAAAAAACCAATACAATCCGCACAAAAGAAATACCGAGTAAGTATTTTATGAGTTTAGCTATCATGAATGGGAATCAAAGTCATTTTTATTGTTTGGTTGACAGCAGGTTTCTAGAACACTACTATGAGATTTGATTACTCCCTTAATTAGAAAATCCATTCCCTAATAAAATAAGAGTTTCATTCCATTATTCCTCATCCTAATTGGTAATTTGATTTTTAAGTTTGGATTAGTGCTTTTAGATTTTTGTTTTTATTTTTTTTGTTCATATTGGTGCTTTGGATGTCTTTATATTAGAATACATTGTCTTAATTTTTGGTTCATTATATTTTTTAAATCTTTATTCCCATTATAGGATCATACGTAACCAAACAACAATATTGGTAGTCATTCTAATTCTATCCTACTACCAAACATGTAAAATACTTTCACCAAAATCCATTATCATTATCAAGTATTTGATTCACATCCTGATTTCAATTTCCATATGGCAACTAATCACACCATTAAGTATTTGTTTATTTAACTTGTATAAAATGGTCTCATATAAAATGTATATTGTATAGCTGGTGAGTGGTGACATATCCTATTTTGAGTGGTAGAAAATCAAGAAAGAATTTGAGAATGCAATGGAGGAAGCGTGTCTTAGTTGACTACAATGGAGTGGACTTAGCAGTTGACTACATGTGCGTGTTTATAGGTGTGGACTTTTCCATTTAGGCTGGGTACGTGAACTACTAGGAAACTTCAGGATGTGTTAGGTTGAAATGTTATATAATAAATCAGAATTCATATTGCATTAGAAATTTAAAAGAATATATATTATATATTTACCATTAACATATTTTATACTTGTAATTAATAATTTTATACATGTAAACAAATTGAAGAAATATAACATAGTAAAGGTACATAATATGTTAACGATAGCTACATAAGATGTTGGTTAACATGTTATGTATCTGTAATTAATATATTATGTATCTATAGTTAAAACTTTATGTGCCTATAACTATTATATTATGTGTTTATAATTAACATTTGATGTGCCTTCAATTTGTTTACAGGAAAAGAAACAATTAATTACAAATACAATTGTACAGAATGTGTCAACTGTAAATATAAAATCTGAAAGTTATTTTTGACTTAAATCTACAATACAAAATGGACATGAAAAATGATATAATTTGACTCTTAGGTTGGTGTTAGTTATTAAAACGGCCCTACAGTGACCCTAGTGGAACCCATCTTTCGTTATTGGGCTTTTATTTCAGTACATTCTGTCGGTTGATAAAATAATAAATTATATTTTGTTTGTTTTGTGAGCAAAATGGTAAATAATAAGTTAAAATTATATTATCGGGTAAAAATTGTTAAGAGTATTTGCGATAAATTTGATTGAGAAAACATTCAAAAGAATTAAACTTATATTTTTTTGACATAAAAAATATCTTTCACACAATCGATCAGTTATAGATTACCTATTACTTTGTTTAGTTATTTATTGTAGGAAATTTAGCATAATGAAATAAATGCCATAGTTGTTGAAGAGGTCAAAGTCATAACAAGTTTAATGAAGCACATAAATTCATAGGGAGAAACACTTGTGTTTCATACTTGTGTTTGCATTGGAAAATAACTTAAAAGAGTTAAAAATGTTTCCAGATTGTTTTTTAATTGAAAATAATTTCGAGGCACATTTCTTAAAAATGTATTTCTCTAACATTGAAAAATAAACTTTTTTTCTCTAACAAAAAACATATTTTATTACTTGTTCGATAGCCTTGTAATTATAAAACTAGTAGACAAATAATATTTATGCATATTTAAGAAAAAATATTTATATTATATGATTATATCTCTATCGCATTATATTTACATGTTTCATATCTTATATTATTTTTCTTTTTCGTATATCTTGTGAAAAGGACTTAATAGACAGGGTGTTAGCTAGCAAAATTTGAACTCATAATTTTTAAGTATAAGAATCATATTCTATTCAGTCGATCACCTTTTTTCGGAGCCTATAAGATAGTGGTGCACTTCAAAATTTTGAAGATGTACGTGGTCAACTTTGTAATGCTTTATTAGAGATATCTTAACATTTGTATTAAGTTGTGATTAATTCCAACTTCAACTATTAAGAGATTCTAAATCGAATAATTGCCAAACATGTATTGCTCACAAAATTTGAAAATAATTAATGAATTATTTTAAAATTAAAGGGAATCAAACGCATTTACAACAATGAAAACACTATATATACACACTCTCATTTTCACTCCTAGCTTCTATTGTCACTATCGAATTTTTGATACAAACATTTTTCTAGCATAACTATGTAATTATGTTTCATTAGGTTGAGAAACTAGCTATGAACAGATACTACATTGTAACAGAGTCAGTAGTACTCAAAAAAAAAAAGAAAAATTATGTAATTATGTTTGCCACATTAGGGAATAGAATTTGAGAGTATATAATTTTTTCTAGTACTTTTAACCTACTGAAACACAAAGAGTGAATACTGTTTCCTTTGAAGTTCGAACCTATGAATTATGATTTGAGAGAATTACTTCATGCCACTATACTACAATTTCGTGGCAATTTGGGAGTATACATAATGCAACTCTTATTACAGCAATGGAAATGTACTTTTGCAGCGTGTGAGTAGGGAAACTGCAAAACATCTTTGTGATATTTCGAGGAAATTGCGAGGACAGTAGTACTATGTTGTTGGATGGTGGCTATTACTCGTTGTGTTCATTCCTTAACTATGAAGCGCCGTGGTCGACATTGAACCGTTATAGGGGGTGGATAAGAATGACAGTACATCGGATATCAATCTAGACAAAATTTCTTATAAGACAAGCTCACGGATTTTTATTTGAGATACATCGAGTTTTTTATAAGTATTACAATCAATAAGTATTTTTAGAAATAATTCTTCAACTACTAATATTACATTTTGATTTAAAAGTAGTGCATTTTTCATCATAAGTATTACTAATTTTCTCATAAGTATCAATCAATCAATTTTGCATCGATTAGTATATATTTTTTCTCATAAGTACACAATTGTTTGACCTCTAAATATTATATTTTGCTATAAAAGTTTTATTTCTTTCTCAAAAGTATTACATTTTCTATTATAAGTATCAAACAATTTATTTTTGATTATTATTACATTTTCATATGGTCCGTCCTGTCTCACGGATCTAATCTCATAGGAGGCTCACGCAACAATTTATTTAAGGCAATTTATATCATGGACCATGGTCCACAGAATTCATACTCATAAGGTATATAATTTCATAACACAAGATACAAAATATCACAACGTAAAACACATACACATATTATATATTTATTTATTTTTCAAATATGATTTAGGTACATATATAATTTGTGTTCATATGCATAGAATTTCACAACACAAGACACATAAATATAATTCATAACATAAGATACAATTACTAATTTGTTTCATGTACATAATTCATACTCTTACGGGCGTTTGGTTGGAGGGAAGGAATTATGTGGGAAAAGAATTGCAATTCCATGGGAAAAGAATAACATGAGAATAAAGTGAGAGTTTAAATTCCAATGTTTGGTTTGCAGGAATAAAATTACTGGGAATTTCAATTCCAATGTTTGGTATACATGGGAATTGAAAGGGAATAAGTAGTATAAAATCCAAAATGTCAATTATTATTATTATTATTATTATTATTATTATTATAAACAATGCAAATTTTTAATAACTATTGCATAGCCAAAGACCTTGTGGTCTAGCGGCACCTGTTGTCCCAGTTTAGACTCCTACATGGATGGTGGGAGTGGGTTCGAGCCTCATTGGAGGCATTGTTGATTGTTGATTCTTTGTGCTTCAGTAGGTTGAGAAAGTATTCTTTTTTTTTCTTCCTAAAATCCACGGTATTTAAATCTCCCCCTGAGATTCTAATTCCATGAAAATAAGAAAATTGCAATTGTATAAGGTGGGAATGAAATTGTAATTCCCTCAAACCAAATGCTCTGTTAAAGTACAGAATTTCATAACATAAAATACAAAAACTCACAACATAAAACATATAAATATGCACTGAGGTCCATGGTGCACTATGAACTATGGTCCATCGTATAAGAATTGTCTATTTAATGCTATCGATGAAACTCACCGAGTAGACTCAAGCAGCGGGAACGGAAGTTGGAGGCGAGTGCGGTGGTGATGGATTCCCACACCGCCCGGGAGGTTTCTTTGCCGACTGCGAGGTACATCACCTCGGTGGTAAGGGAAGAAACGATCAGCGAGAGGATGGCCTGATCTTGCTGAATCCATGGAAGATACGCCGGGTTCGGAACAGAGGGTGGTGCCGCGGCTGCTGTAGAAGCATCGACGGGAAGGAATTGCGGAGGACACGGCAATGATCCGTCGATGTAGCCGACTAGCCCCTGGCTCCGGAGGAACGGCATGATTTGCGTGCGCCAATATAGATAATTGCGCGACGACAGTTTGATAGAGAGAACGTGGTGGCTGGCCGGGAGTGAAGGCACCGGCGATGGAGGAGCGGCGACGGATGGGGTGATCGCACCGTCTGTTGGCCGACTCATACTGACGTTACGAAACTAACGGGAAGGTGGAGAAAGAAGTTCGTAACAAACGATTACAGAGTCCCTATACTAGAGATTACACTGATCTCTCCTATCCTCTGGGAGTCTAGTATTGACTGAATATGAACCACTAGATACAAACTATATAATATAAATAATATAAAATATAACATGACTAATACTATCTAAATTAAAAATGGATTACTAAATAGTTTAAATATTGTCTTCAAAAATAGTTTAAATATTACATGGGAGGGGTGGGTTCGAGCCTCAGTGGAGACTATATTGGCTCTTTGTGCTTCATTTGGTTGAGAAAGTAGCTATGAACAAATACTACATTGTAACAGAGTCAATGGTACTAAAATAAAAAATTACATGTATCAATCTCAAGCCCATTTATTACTACCATAAATTCCATAATCACATTTGTTATTCTATTTAAAATGTTTTAGAATAAATGAATAAAGTCAAATTAAATTTAATGAAATAATTATTTTAGAGTCGTACTTGTGTGAGACCGTCTCACGCACAGATCTTTATCCGTGAGAATACTTATATTGAAAAATGTAATATTAATTAGGAATAAAATGTTTGTTACTTATAAGGGAAAGTGTAATACTTTCGAGAAAAAATGTAATACTTTTACATTTTAATTTGTCGTAAAAGTATTATATTTTTCATTAAAAGTATTACACTTTCCCTTATAATAAGTAATGTTGGCAAGCGTTTGTTACTTATAAGGGAAATTGTAATACTTTTTGAAGAAAAAATGTAATACTTTTAAATCAAAATGTGGAACTATTACATTTTTCTTCAAAAGTATTACTTTTTGAAGAAAAAATGTAATATTTTTAAATCAAAAATGTATTTCTCATTTTTCTTGATTAATATTATATTATTCAGTATAAGTATTACATTTAATCTTGACCAGACCCGTGTCACGGATCTTTTCACACAAGTTTTTATCATTATTTTATATTTATAACTTCTTCATTAAAAATGTAATATTTTTAAATAAAAAATGTATTTCTCATTTTTCTTGATTAATATTATATTATTCAAAAAAAATTTAATACTTTTAAGGTTGGAGAAAAGCTTGGAGAACTAACTCTAACATCTTAGTTACTATTGAGGCATGACGTTGTCTATTATGTAGCTATGAACATAAACTTTACTTTTATTTTATTTGAATTTTGAAATAATGGGTATTATATACAATCAAATAATTAATGAAAAAGTTTACTTTGTAAAACGAGTAATGATCCGTTAAAAGTAATAACGAGTTTGGATGGGTAAAAATTAATGAGAACTTTATAGACTAGGTTTAATTCTCAAAATGAGAACAAAAGTTTTTTTTTTTTAATAAGGTCCAAATTAACCACTGAACGTAATTTGAAAATGCAATTAGACCACTGAACGAAAAAAAAAAAAAGTGCAATATAGGTCACTGAACACTTCAAATATATGTAATTTCACCTAATAGTAGGTTACCATCCATTTCTTCCGATTCGGTTGCCTGCTTACGTGGATGGTGAGTTGACATTTAAAAAAAATAATTTTAATAAAAAACTTTAAAAAAAGTACGCCGGGGTGGTCGCCGGCCACCCCCTTCCCCCCTCTTTTGTCTCCCGTTGGAGAATAAGGATGAAGAGAAGCTCTTCGTCTCCAGTTGGAGGCCGGAGACGAAAGAGGGGGAAGGGACAACCATTATTGTGTGGACAATGGTGCACACAACTGTGTGAACCATACTATCAAATAACGTATATTCAATATAAAAATAATGTACTTTTAATATATAAAAAATGTACATTATATTCAGGGGATGTACATTATTTGTGTACTGAATGTACATTATATTGTATAATGTACATTCAACATACAAATAACGTAAATTTTGCATATTAAAAATGTACTTTTTGTTATCGTCCACACAATACTATGTGAACCATGGTCCACACAATAATTTGCTGGGAAGGGGGTGGCCGACCACCTCGACCTCTTTATTTTTTTTTAAATTTTTTAATTTTTTTAAATTTTTATTAAAAATTATTTTTTAAAATGCCAACTCACAATCCACTAGGCAACCAGAAGAAATGAATGCTAACATGTTATTAGGTGAAATTGCATACATTTGAAGTGTTCAGTGGCTTAATTACACTTTAATTTTTTCATTCAGTGACCAATTTAAACCTTATTCTTTTTTTTTTTTCAAAATATTATATGTATTTATTTTTGCTTACATATTATATGGTATTCTCACTATTGTAGGATAAATGCGGACTTGCAGAGTAGGAAAATTTGACATAGAGTTTTTTTAACCTGACATGCTCTTTGTATCATCATTATATCATGGATTAGGGTTTATCATGCACATAAATAAAGAATATTGTAGGGCAATTTATATCGTGAACCAGAGTGCACAATGCATTGTGCACCCCGTAGGTCATTTTAATTAACAATTTGTTTTTTTTTTTTTGAAAACTACGTTTCCCGTTTTGGCCGTTAACTTCTAAATAAAAAAAAAATTTGCGTTGTTGCAAAGGATCTTGTGGTCCAATGGCATGAAACCCTTCCCTTTATAAGGAGGTGGTGGGTTCGAGCCTCAGTGGAGTCAATACTGACTCTTGTGCTTCAATAGGTTGAGAAAGTAGTTATGAACAGATATTGCATTGTAATAGTGAACAATTTTGTGTATTCATGTTAGTAACACATGTTGTGATGTGTTTGTGCACTCCCCGAGTTCTGTCTGTGTCAAAGATTCATGTTAGTGGTACTACGAGTTCTCTGTCAAAGATTCTGTATATTCATGTTAGTGGTACTTAAAGATTCTGTATATTCATGTTAGTGGTACTTAAAGATTCTGTATATTCATGTTTGTGGTACTTAAACACAGGTTAGGTTGTGATGTGTTTGTGTATTTGGTGTTTTCATTTTCTGTGCATTATGGTTAGAAATTATGTGTATTATGGTTATGGATTATGTGTGTTTAACCATTGGAGTAGTGTAAACAATAAGATCAGTTATGTGTATGGTGTAACAATTTCCTGTGTATTCTGGACAAGGATTCTGTGTATTCATGTTAGTGGTATTCGAAATCAATAATGTACAAAGTAACATACTAGAATACACAGAATCATTGAATAGAATATACAGAATATAAGCTCAAGTATTATCTCTTATGTTCCCTGTGGTATGATATTGGAAATCAATAACATACATAATAACATACTAGAATACACATAATCATTGAATATATGATACACAGAATATAAGCCTAAGTATTAGCATTATTGTTGTCTCATGAGGTGTGGTACTCGAAATCAATAATGTACAAAATAACATACTAAAATACACAGAATCATTGGATAGGATACACAGAATTACACATATGAATACACAGAATTACACATAACGGTGTCCGAAAATAAAAAATAAAAAATAGATTTTGAATCTTACACTAAACCGAAATTATAGATTCTCACTTTTGCACTCATATAGCACATTTGATGCACAAAATGAATTTGAGAGGAATAAGAATCATATTTCATAGGTAAAGGAATATGACACTAATAGATCTTGTGTGTGATTATGCTATATTAATGAGTGACTAATAGGAAACCGTTTTTTTTTTTTTTTTTTTTTTTTTTTTTTTATAACTATGTGAACTTATGTTCTACCCACCATAGAAACGATCATCATTTTACTAATGAACTTTCCATTATAGTTGTGACATTTATTACTAAAACCATTATTTGACATGTTTCATCTTTCATGTGTACAAGTTAATTAAACGCAATTAAGACTCTGGGGCCAAGTGATCTCACTCAGATTTTGAAGACATTGAATTAATATAGACTAAATTTGGTTCATAGGTGATTTTTTTAAGTCACTGAAAAATTATTTGGCATATAATTTTTTGTGGTCTTAATTCCTTGCTTTATGTTCCCCCAAAAAAACCATAAATGTTGAAAGTGGCAACAATCGAAATTTATTTTAATAAAAAAAAGTAATGTGAAAGAAGATCCACTATTAAAGTAGATTGGAATTGAATTGTATGGATGCAAGATAAATAATTGTAAATTGTAAATGTGATCATTTTTTTTTTTGAAAACTAAATGTGATCATCTAATTAGGAGGAAACTGTTCTCAAGGTCATTCCACACTCTTAGAATACACAAGGAGATTCTTATAACTCATGGGTATTTAAGAGGCATTCTATCAAACACCTTCATTTTGACATCCCATATTCCCATTTTCTCAAATGTGGAGTATGGTTAATTAACTCCTTGAGCCTAAATTAGGTAATAATATCCTAATCAGGACTCAATCACGTTAATTAACATCATCAAAGTCAAGTCTCATCACTCCTATTCAACTAATTCAAAGTTACATCTCTATGAACTTAATCTACATTCCTATCCTCTTCCTAGGGAGACTACTTACAAATTATCACAATGAAAACAAATATGGAAGTAAGAGCAAACTAAAGATGATTCCATAGCAACACAAGCAATAGCAACACAAGCAATAAATTAAAGCAACAAAGTAAACAAGTATTATTGTAATGAAATGAAATTGGAATTGACGTATCTAATTGGAGATGAAATTGCCAAACAAATCTTCAATCCTTGCTTTCAAAGTAAAACTTGTAATTGAATCTAAGACTTGTATTGAAACTTGGAATTGAAATGATGAATGAAATAATTTTTTTTCTAGGGTTCTAGATGCTAAGAATATAGAGAGAAATTCAATCTAAGGGTGCGTTTGGTTCGCACAAGGGAATCGGAATCGGAATGGGTATCAAATACTTGGAAATGGTAATGGGTTTTGGTGAAAGTATTTAACATGTTTGGTAATTGGGTGGAATGGGAATGATTATTAATAGTTGAGGAAGAAAGGAGGAATGGGAATGAAACCCTTATTTAATAAGGGTATGGGTTTTGTCATTAATGGGGTATTCCAAACCCATAGTAGCATTCACAAAACCTATCAACCAAACACAAACAATCACTTTCATACCCATTCCTTATGCCTAAACCCACCAACCAAACACACCCTAACTAATTCCCTTATTTGACTTTGACATCTCCTTTAATAGTCTTGGAATAAGGCATGTCATGAGTGTGATGGGCCTCATGAAAGTTGTGACAAGCTTTCTGAAGTTGGTCTCTCATGAAAGCAATCACGGTGTGACGCTATGCGTGATAGTAGAAGTTGCACTCTTTAGTTCCTTTCACGAGCACTCTCACGGCATGCCTTCATGATTGTAAAAGTGACTCATTGAAGTTTCTTTCACGAGTACTCTTAGGCATGGTGGGCTTTGCGATAGCATAAATGACTCTTTGAAACTTCTTTCTCGAGCACTCTCACAGTGTGACGAGCTTCGTGACACTTTCTTTGGCTTCCATCCTATTTTGTCCACCAAGTCCAAATTGCTCACAGTGTGACGAGCTTCGCGACACTTTCTTTGGCTTCCATCCTATTTTGTCCACTAAGTCCAAATTGCTCGTGATTTATTCCTTTGCCCCCAAAACTTGGTATTTGCCCGCATTAGCTTCTCCTACACAATTAATCACATGATTGGTAAATTTAAACACAATTAAAGCAATTCTAATCCAAGATTGATCAATTTATGCATCATAAAAGTCGCACAATTTAACACTTATCACAACCCTAACTGTCACCATATTTTTTCACAAATGCCAATTGCCCTTATTAGACTTCAGATTTGCCTCTTACAACACATACACATCAATATGCAATTAAAAACTCCACGATCGGCTTTTTGAAATAACAAAACACCATTAGAGAGAAAATAATTTTTTACCATTAAGAGAATGAAGACAACAAACACTACAAGAAAAATCACGAATCGCGACCGAAATTATTTCGTCGCAATATAGTGACAGAATAACTTTTGTTGCAAATTAACGACGGAATTTAATTTCGACGCTATTTTTGGCACAAAGAGAAAATAAAACTCGCAAAATTTTGATGGTAAAATATTCACTATCGAATTTGCGACGAATTTAAGTTATGTCGTCCATTTAGCGACGGATTTAATTTCCGTTGTGAAATGGCGACGGAAATGGCAACGAATTTTGTTCTATTGCTAAAGGATGTAATTTTTTTTAAATGAATAAATATTGCGATGGAATCAATTGTATTTTTATTTTTACTTCGAATGACGTCGTTTTAATTTTATATAATCAAATCATGTTATGAAAATTAAAAATTAAAACTCAAGCCCTAATTTACTAATTCAGCCATCGCCTATGCTTCGTGAAGCTGTACGCAGAGTTCTGAAGCGCGAAGAAGCTGTACTGCTGTCCACCGCCTTCGCCGTCGACCAGTTCGCCCACCGCCGTCGTCCCGGCCGTCGACCAGTTCGCCGACTGCCTTCTCCGTCGACCAGTTCGCCCACTACCTTCGCCGACCTCTCCGCCTTCGCCCAACGCCGGTAAGTTTTTCTTGTTATCTATATTTGCTATTTTTGATAGTTGAATTTTCTATATTTGTATATATATGTATATGTGTGCTGTACTGCTTTGAAATGTGAATGAAAACTGTTGTGGAATGTGGAATGTGGAATTGTGCAATGGTTATTTTCTTATGTGCAGATTTGCAGGTAATAGAGGAGAAAAACAGATTTTAATTCAAATGTTTAAATTCTACTTCATTGAAACTAATTTGGTTAATGTGCCTATAGTTTCATAAATATTTCAAATTTTTATTTTTTCTTTTTCCACTTTTTGGCTTGAGGAGTGTAAGACTGGATGAATATGTACTGTGATTTAGCACTGGCAGTACTGTAAAGTGTAAACAAAGTCAGGGATGAATATGCACTGTGATTTAGCACTCTGGCAGTATATGTATATGCTGGTTCTTGATAGCAGTTCTTTGATGTTTTGGTGGTGGCCAGGAATTAGGAGTAATTGAACTGTTAATTTGAATATTTAAGGCTCACCTGGTCTTTCTAATCCTTTTCATGAGTAAGAATATATATATATATATATATATATATATATATGATGTTTTTACTGACTTAAAAGTTGTTGCTCACATGGTTGCTCATTTATCTGAGTAATAGTATGTTGGTAGGTTTATGACAGCAACAACTGATGCAAGTTATGAATTTTTTGAAGGGATCAACTAGATTTTGGTATTAAGGTGGTTGTAGAAGACAGTTTTGGCTTCTCTCATATTAGAGCACGGTGGAATTAGACCATTATAAACCAATATTTGAACATTTAAAGAAGGGAAACTAGAGTACTAGACCATGTAAATAATGAGAATTTCTTCCATATTTTGTTCATTTTTCCATTCTCATTCTGTTTCTTTTTTTTTTTTTTTTTTTTTTTTTTTTTTTTTTAAATTTGCTTTTATTTTGTGGCATAATATCTAGTTCCTAACATAGTTGGTCACTCACTAGATGATTCAGAGCCCTTCTTTTGTTACTGTTATCCTTGACCAAATAAAATTGCAGTATTCTCTTTTAATTACTGTGTTACTTCTCTTGGAAGTAAGTTTAGTGGCATTCATTTCACTGGATCACCATTGGGAAAAGGTACCTTTATTCATAATCTTCACTGCTGGGAGAAATGCCTTTTTATCATTGTTTATTTACTAATTAAAACAAGTTTTACTCTACAACGGTGTGGAGATAAATTAAAAAAAAAACATATCCGATTCGAAGGAAACGACATCGTAAACAGATATTGTAGGCAATCTTCATTTTTCTCTGTGTAATCTTCATTTTTCTCCGTGTAAATTGATTGTGTTTCATTTGTAAACATATTTGCTAATTGGTAGCTTGTTTTGTCATATTGCAATTTGCATCCAATTTTTGTTTCAAAATATGCAGCTTGCTAATAGATGGTGTATCCTAGTACATGTGTTAAATCTGCTGGGTATTCTGTATCATATGCTATATAAACCGGGAATCTACAGCCTCGCATCAGTACCATTATCTATATTTCTTCATTTCTTACGTACTAAAATGTTTTATCTTGTGCTTAAGTTTAACTTATTTTTACCTTATATTTGGCCTGAATATTATGACCATATAAGATTTGGAAATAGACTGCCTAAATTACGTTACTTCATATGCTTTTGTGTCATGAAACCTATATCATGTAAATGAGAAATGCCATTTGGTGACAATTTTAATATATTTGATTCACACCCAAGATGAACTGAACTTGATGAAGGGGAAAAAAGATTAGCTAAATTGTGCAGCATGATCCCATACGAAATGCATACCTGATTTAGATGATTTTGCCTTCCTCTTGTCTTCTTTTGTTGTGGATCCTTTTAATTCAATTACTGCCTAATGTAACACTAAACTTTGAATCTTTTGGGAACTCTTAAACCAGGACTTCTAACTTATAAGAAACACGGTGAAAGCTGGACTTTTACTTACCTAGCAGTCTGTTACAAATATGATATTTAAATACTTATGTTATTTATATGATTAAAATTTAATATTAGTTTCTTAATATAATCAAATGAATGCTTTGTTTATAGTTAGATCTAAATTGTTTAGCTATTCATTATTGGACTGTTTTAAAATCATGCTTTCTATTCACAATTATGATATTTAAATAATTTTGCTACTTACAGCATACATAAAATCATTTTATGTATGTTGATAGGTTTAAGAAAAAGTTAATAAATCTTTTAGTACAGAAATGATCTGAACAACAAAGAGAATGAAGAATTTGCTGTATTTTATGATGACATTGTGGTTTTTGGAACTAACAGTATATTGTATTTTTTTCAGGTTTTCATCATACAAAGGTTAAGAAGATTTCAATAAGAGGTTGCTACCATTATCGAAGTAAGTACAATGCATTAGTAGAATCAAAGGTTTCTCCAAAAAATATTTAATTCAGAGGTACAGAGTATACAAATTTTGAACCTCCCTCCCTAGTCTCAAAATTTTGTTAATTTCTCAATTCCCCGCTTTGTTTTCTTCAATTTGTGCTGGCTGCTATATAGAGCTTTCTTCAATCACTCTAAAGATTTTCTTGATCGTACATACTGTGAGACAAGTTAAGGACCCAAGAAAGATTTTGAGCTAAAAAGCCATTGTTTGTTAATTGTTAGGTTTGCGATGATGATTCATAAAATCCACAGAAGGGTGTTGCGGAAAATGATTTCACAGCTCAACCACGCGTTGTTTTCCTCTAATGTTTCTGTTTGTCAGAGCGGTGGCTCTTCTTCTTCTGTTTCACAGAGTCTACAGGCGTTTACATTGATGAGAAATCGATGTTTTCGAAGTTCTGGACTTAGTCAGTACTCCAAAGCCACCGCAACTGAATCCACCAGTCAGACACCCAGTTCTCTTAATGCTATTAAGATCTCCCGAGTAGCTAGAAGTGATGCACAGGCTGCACTCTTTGAATATTTGCATTATACTAGAGGATTTGATTTTGTTGATGCTGAGCATATTAGCAAGAGCTCACCTTGTTTCCTTCAGAAATTGCTATTGAAGGTTGAAAATGAGGAGGATGTGTCAAGGGCGTTATCGAGGTTCCTTAGGTACCATCCCATTAATGAATTTGAGCCATTTTTTGAAAGTCTGGGTTTGAGCCCGGATGAGATTGCGTTGCTACTTCCGCGGAACTTGATGTACTTGACTGATAATCATTTGTTGCTTGATAACTACCATGTTCTTTCTAGTTATGGCATTCCTCGCAGTAATATCGGGAAGATATATAAGGAAGCAATTGAGATTTTTCAGTATGGTGAAGGCGTGTTGAATAAGCGATTGATGGCTTGTGAAAAATTGGGTTTAAGTCGATCCACAGTAATAAAGCTGGTGAGCTGCTCCCCTACTGTTTTGGTTGGTGATGTAAATAATGATCTTTTTGAGGTGATTGAGAAATTTAAAAAAATGGGTTTTGGAAATGATTGGATTGGAAGTTATTTGTCCAGTGAACACTCGTGCAATTGGAGTAGAATACTCGGTACAACATTCTTTCTCAGTGAAGTTGGATATAATGAGCCACAGATGGGCACTCTGTTTAAGGCGAACCCAGCATTGCTGTTTGAAGGCTCTGGGAAGTGCGCTTACGTGTTGGTAGCTCAATTAGTGAAGTTAGGTCTTGACATGGATGAAATTCATTCATTGCTTTTGGAATATCCTGAGATCCTATCTTTGAAATGCACTAAAAGGTTTTGGAAGGCAATGAACTTTCTTTTTGAGATTGGAATGGAGACCAAGGACATTGCCAAAATTGTATCTCGCCATATAGAATTATTGGGTTCAAATTCTCTGAAACGACCCAAGACTGTCTTGAAGTATTTCAAGGGTGATAGGCGTCATTTATGTCAAACTATAATGGAAGACCCTCTGAACTTGTTCAGGTTAGCTTCCAAGTCGGAAATTAAGAGCATTGAGCAGACAGCTTTCCGGAATCCTGCTACCTCTTCAGAAAAAACAACATTCTTATTGAAGCTAGGTTACGTAGAAAACTCAGATGAGATGACAAAAGCTTTAAAAATGTTTCGTGGCCGAGGAGACCAGTTACAGGAGAGGTTTGATTGCCTGGTAGAAGCTGGTTTGGATTGCAACATTGTAGTAAGCATGGTTAAAAAGGCTCCTACACTACTGAACCAGACCAAAGACGTGCTCGAGAAGAAACTGGGTAGTTTGAAAAAGCATTTGGGGTATCCCGTGGAATCAATTTTGTCATTTCCGTCCTACCTATGCTATGATATGGACAGAATAAATCTTAGGTTTTCAATGTATGCGTGGCTTAAGGAAAAGGGCGTGGCAAAACCCATGTTGTCGCTAAGCACTCTCCTTGCATGTTCAGATGCGCGCTTTATGAAATATTTTGTTGATGTACATCCAGATGGTCCAGCAATGTGGGAGACTTTGAAAAAAGTATATCATGCAAGCTAATAGTCATTTTACCCATTCATTTTTTGGTATATTGTTTGACTGCCTAATTTTATCCAGGCTCATTATTTTTACACTTACAGTTGCTTTTTTTTACAACCAACTTGTAGTTTTAGTATGTTGTAAATTGATAAGTCACTGCACATTAATTCATCTAAGTTAATACCACACATCAGTGAAGAAATTATATATTTCAGATGTGAATAGTGAACATTAGAATATGTAGTTAGCTTCTGAACATAAAGAATTTTGTATGTTGATTGGGGGGATTATTCGTTCGTTCCAGACCTTATCATTTCTCTATTTCCAAATCTCCCATCAACAGATTATAAAGATGAAATAGAGCTCCTTGTTCATTGAGGAGCAAATTCTGTTGAACAAATAATGGAAATGGATATCACTTGTTAGGTGACTACTGTAGCCTCATATTCAGAATTTCCAGCACTTTTTTTTTGGACGGACAATTTTTTTATTTATTATATATTTAGATAATAAAATTAAAGGTGAAATTATAAATTATAAATAATTCTAATATTTGAAAGTGTACATTTATTTGATTATAAGATTAGTGCAAATGTATCACTCGATTAATTGAATAATATATGACTCGTTTGTCTGCAATTGTTTTTTTTAATCAATATGTAATATGATTTATGTAATTATATTATTACTAAAATAAATATAAAAAAATAAGAAATAATTTAATTGTAATTATTATAAAAATAAATCCAAAGGCTTATGTTTAGCTTAATTACCATCATTAGGGGTGTAAACGAGTTGAGCCAAGCTCGAGCATAGGGTGGCTCGAGCTCGAGCTCGTTAAGGAAGGATCGGCTCGAGTTCGAGCTCGAGCTCGCCAATTCCCGAGCTGCTCGAGTTCGGCTCGAGCAACTCAATTGTTTGAGCTCGAGCTCGAGCTCGATCTTGAGCTCGAGTTCGAGCTTGAATTCGAACTCGAGATCAGGGTTGAACTCGAGTTCGAGTTCAATTTTTAACTCAAATTTAACCTGTTTGATTTTAAATTCATGTTGTCAATTAAAAATAAACTGTAATGATGTATATATATATATATATATATATATTATGGCTCGCGAGCGGCTCGACGAGCCACAAGCCTAAGACATTAGAGCTCGAGCTCAGCTCGATTATTAAACGAGAGCTCGAGCTCGAATTTGACCGAGTTCGAGCCGAGCGGCTCGCGAGCAGCTCGTGAACCGCTCGGCTCATTTACACCCCTACCTGTAATACACCAAGCCACAAAGTTGTTGGGCAGGAGTTAGCAATTTATTTTTCAAAAATGTCTAGCTCTAATAATATAACAGCGGATGTTATTTGAATTCCTATTAGCAATTTATTTTTCAAAAATGTCTGGTTCTAATATAACACGGATGTAATATGAATTTTTTAACTTAATCCAACTTTATTATTTCCTCATAAAATTATAATTCTTTTCTTTTCTAATTTCATCCTCCCAACTAAGCACCCTATGACCCTAGTAATGTCAACAATTTCGTTACACGAGAGTCTCGTGATGTTGGCTGTAGCTTTATTTTGCTCCTTGTAAATGTGCCTAATCTCTCTATAATTTTTTTTTTGGTCCATCTCTTTTATGCAAACTTTAATCAAGGTATGGCCATTGGACTCCACAATCCCCTTTACATCAGTTACAACAAAATATTTAAACAAAATTCATATTAATCTCAATAATGCCATTTTATATCAGATAAATATAAATACATGATTATATTAATTAACTAAATTTATAATATTATATATTCATACTATAGATAAACATTTTATAAAGAGGTTTGATTAAACTTGCGAGCTATTCAAGCCGGGCTCAATCGGCCTAGCTAGTTACGTACCTCCATCAATTTATGTATTTCGTAAAGAAATTTTTATATAAAATTTATTCACAAAATTTCAGTCAAGATATTTAATCAATTAATAATAATAATAAACCACAAAATCTAAAAGAATTGGATAAAGTTTATGGATAGGTGTTGGTTCAATCCAGGATGTTGGCGGAAGGAAAGGGAGGTCGGCGGAATAAAAACCAATATAAAACAAACTATTTCATACAAATCTTTTTCATGTTTTCCTATTTTCTCAAGTTCAAGTGTTTATATAAATCTTTTTTTAAGTTTCAAAAAAGCAATTAACCATTACTCAAGTACACAATAGAGAAATATATAAATCTTTTTTTAAGTTTCAAATAAGCAATTAACCAAGATTGCAAAAGCACACTTCAAGGGAAGGGAGTTCATAATTTAAAACAAATAATAATAATAATTATAATAATAATAATAATAATAATAATAATAATAATAATAATAATAATAAAAATAATTGGACTAATAAATAACACCAACCTTGATGAAACTACAAATCATAGTTCAAGAATATCATTTTTATAATGCATAGAAAAAGTATCATATATCTTACTCATCTATCACATAGCCCCGCAGACAAGGTTGAAGAAAACAATGTATAACTATTTCATTCTTACAGAAAATGTAGACTTTCATTGCAAACTCGAGCATATATTGCCTCACTTCTAAAAATATTGTGTTCTCTTTCTTCTGTTATATTAATATTCCTTTCGTTGTAAATTTGAAAATCCTCAGCAGTTGGATTTGAAGCCATAGTAATATTTTTCCTTTCTTGGGCCACATGATCTCAATTCAAATTTACTAAATTTGGTTCAAAGTAAAAAAAAAAAAAAGAAACAAAAAGTAAAAAGTAAATGAATAAATAAATAAAAATGGTCAAAAAAAGAATAAATAAATAAGTAATTTCAAATAAAATCAAAATTGGTCATTATAATATTTATCTGAACTAAATAAAAAATAATACAATTGTTGTGAAATTGAACGTATCGTCGGGTGAACCACGAGCTAGAAACACTAGATCTACCATTTACAACCGTAATTGTCTTTATTAAACCTTAGATATGCTCCTTACAACCCTCTCCATAACCTGGAATTACCACTGCCTTTATTAGACCTTAGATTTGTTGATTACAACCCTCTCTACCTAAAATTACCACATCAATCTACTAGTCAATATTCCAAAATCGGCGATTCCAAATAATAAAATCCCATTAGAGATTAAAAACTTCTTCACCCTTAAAAGAATGAAAACAATGAATTAAAAAAGGGAGAAAGCTAACTCCCTCAAATAAACAAAAGAATATCATTAAAAACACGTTAACAATAAAATAAATTACAATTATTTCTTTTTTTTTTTAAATTTTATAATACTTAATATATATATATATATATATATATATATATATATATATATATATATATATAAATATAATATATATATAGTAAATAAATTATGATTTTTTTAGAGTATAAGAATAAAATAGAATTAATGAAATATAAAAATATTATATAAATTAAAAGGAAACAGACCAACTACCAACAAACATAGATGTAATTTTTTTTATATTACAAAATGTTAAAATTTTCATTTTTTTAACCTATATTTTGTTACCTTTGAATTTTTATGTTGAATCCATCATTTCTGATTGGTTTATAAAAACCTAGCAATCCCATCTAAAGAAAAATACATTTTAGTCTCTATGAAAAAGGAGGTAACCCATATTCGTCTGAAGAAGAAAAAGGAGGAAGGAATACAACCACATCATCACCAAACTTCAAACCATCATATCAATAGTTTTAGCTTCCATATCACAGACAGTAGCTGGTAGTAATTTTTTAAGCCCTTGATGGTCAATCATGAATCTAATCTCACCGGAACAAGAAGATGGGAGAAGCACATAATTCTCATTATGGTTAACTGCTTTCTTAGAGCGAAGGTCCACGATTGTGGCTTTGGAGTTCTCCAAAATCCATTCTAGGGTTAAACTTGGTCTTTGGTGGCCAAGCAATTTCTTAAGTCCAAAGAAATGCTTAGAAAACTCAACAGGAAGTCGAATCCTCCAACCACGATCTCTACGATTTGATCGCCGACCCCTAAAATTCTTAAAGGAACGTCAATTGATTTTTCTACTCATTTTTTTTTTGTTTCTATTGATCTTCACTACAAACTCAGATTCGTCAGAAATGTTTTATTCATAAATTTTGTAAAACTACGATTTAGAAAATATGAATATGTGTGGACAAATCTAGGCCATTAAATATTTGAAATCAATGGATTAGATTTTGCGAACTGTGCAAGTACCGTGCACCGTTACGAAGTTGCACAGTTGTCCAAATTTAAGCCATTGAACTCAAGTATTCAATGGCCCAGACTTGTCCATACGGACTCATGGGGAATGGTGGACTCACAGGAACATCACCATTTCATTAATGGATTTTGTAAATTTGCAATTTATTTGAATTTAAGACATTTAATATTTAACCTAGAGATAATCTTATATGAACAGTTTAAATTCAATTAGGAATCTTGGGCCACCTGATCTCAATACACATTCACTAAATTTGGTTCAAAATAAAAAAAAATAAATCAAAAGTAAAAAGTAAAGGAATAAATAAATAAAAATTGTCAAAAAAAAAAGAATAAATAAATAAATAAGAATATGGGACAAGCACATCATTCTCATTATGGTTAACTGCTTTCTTAGAGCGAAGGTCCTCGATTGCCGCCTTGGAGTTTTCCAAAATCCATTCTAGGGTTAAACCTGGTCTTTGGTAGCTAAGCAATTTCTTAAAACTAAAGAATTGTTTAGAAAATTCAACAGGAAGTCGAATCCTACTACCACGATCTCTTAGACTTGATCATCGACCCCTAAAATTTTCTAAGGAACTTCAATTCATTTTTCTACTCATTTTTTCGCTTCTATTGTTCTTCACTACTAACTCAGATTCGAGATCATAAATTTTGTAAACCTACAATTTTGAAAATATGAATCCGTGTGGACAAATCTAGGCCATTAAATGTTTGAAATCAATGACATAGATTTTTCAAACCGTGCAAGTATCGTGCACCGTTATGAAGTTGCACAGTTGTCCAAATTTAAGTCATTGAACTCAGGTATTCAATGGCCCAGACTTGTCCATACGGACTCATGGGGATTGGTGGACTCACAGGAACATCACCATTTTATTAATGGATTTTCTTAATTTGCAATTTATTTGAATTTAAGACATTTAATATTTAACCTAGAGATAATCTTATATGAACTGTTTAAATTCAATTACGAATCTAGGGCCACATGATCTCAATACACATTCACTAAATTTGGTTCAAAATAAGAAAAATAAATCAAAAGTAAAAAGTAAAGGAATAAATAAATAAAAATTGTCAAAAGAAAGAATAAATAAATAAATAAGAAGATGGGACAATCACATCATTCTCATTATGGTTAACTTCTTTCTTAGAGCGAAGGTCCTCGATTGCCGCCTTGGAGTTCTCCAAAATCCATTCTAGGGTTAAACCTGGTCTTTGGTAGCCAAGCAATTTCTTAAGTCCAAAGAATTGCTTAGAAAACTCAACAGGAAGTCGAATCCTCCTACCACGATCTCTACGATTTGATCGTCGACCCCTAAAATTCTTAAAGGAAACGTCAATTGATTTTTCTACTCATTTTTTTTTGTTTTTATTGATCTTCACTACAAACTCAGATTCATCAGAGATGTTTTATTCATAAATTTTGTAAAACTACAATTTTGAAAATATGAATATGTGTGGACAAATCTAGGCCATTAAATGTTTGAAATCAATGGCTTAGATTTTGCCAACCGTGCAAGTACCGTGCACCGTTACGAAGTTACACAGTTGTCCAAATTTAAGCCATTGAACTCAAGTATTCAATGGCCCAGACTTGTCCATACGGACTCATGGGGATTGGTGGACTCAAAGGAACATCACCATTTTATTAATGGATTTTCTAAATTGGCAATTTATTTGAATTTAAGACATTTAATATTTAACCTAGAGATTGTCTTATATGAACAGTTTAAATTCAATTAGGAATCTTGGGCCACATGATCTCAATACACATTCACTAAATTTGGTTCAAAATAAGAAAAAGTAAATCAAAAGTAAAAAGTAAAGGAATAAATAAATAAAAATTGTCAAAAAAATGAGTAAATAAATAAATAAGAAGATGGGACAAGCACATCATTCTCAGTATGGATAACTGCTTTCTTAGAGCGAAGGTCCTTGAATGCCGCCTAGGAGTTCTCCAAAATCCATTCTAGGGTTAAACCTGGTCTTTGGTAGCCAAGCAATTTCTTAAAACTAAAGACTTGTTTAGAA
Source organism: Ipomoea triloba (assembly GCF_003576645.1). NCBI lineage: Eukaryota > Viridiplantae > Streptophyta > Magnoliopsida > Solanales > Convolvulaceae > Ipomoea > Ipomoea triloba. The sequence goes on from NC_044922.1 coordinate 15,972,036, forward strand.
AATTCAATAGGAAGTCGAATCCTCATACCACGATCTGTGATCATCGACCCCTAAAATTTTGAAAGGAACGTCAATTGATTTTTCTACACATTTTTTCGCTTCTATTGTTCTTCACTACTAACTCAGATTCGTGAGAGATGTTTTATTCATAAATTTTGTAAAACTACAATTTTGAAAATATGAATCCGTGTGGACAAATCTAGGCCATTAAATGTTTGAAATCAATGGCTTAGATTTTTTCAACCGTGCAAGTATCGTGCACAGTTACCAAATTGCACAGTTGTCCAAATTTAAGCCAGTGAACTCAAGTGTTCAATGACCCAGACTTGTCCATATGGACTCATGGGGAGTGGTGGACTCACAGGAACATCATCCTTTTATTAATGGATTTTCTAAATTTGCAATTTATTTGAATTTAAGACATTTAATATTTAATCTATTGATAATCTTGTATGAACAGTTTAAATTCAATTTGGAATCTTGGGCCACATGATCTCAATACAAATTTACTAAATTTGGTTTAAAATAAGAAAAAAGAAATTAAAAGTAAAAAGTAAAGGAATAAATAAATAAAAATTGTCAAAAAAAAGAATAAATAAATAAATAATTACAAACTAAATCAAAATTGGTCATAATAATAGTTATCTGAACTAAATAAAAAATCATACAATTGTTGTGAAATTGAACGTATCCTAGCGTGAAGCACGAGCTAGAAACACTAGATGAACCATTTACAACCGTTATTGTCTTTATTATACCTTAGATATGCTCCTTACAAGCCTCTCAATAAACTAGAATTACCACTGCCTTTATTAGACCATAGATTTGCTGATTACAACCCCCTCTACGACCTAAAATTACCACATCAATCTACTAGTAAATATTCCAAATTGACGATTCCAAATAATAAAATCCCATTAGAGATTAAAAACTTCTTCACCATTAAAAGAATAAAATCAATGAATAAAAAAACGAAGAAAGCTAATTCCCTCAAATGAACAAAAGAACATCATTAAAAACACGTTAGCAATTAAATAAATTACAATTATTTCTTTTTTTAATTTTATAATACATAATATATATATATATATATATATATATATATATATATATATATATATATATATATAGTAAATAAATTATGATTTTTTATGAGTATAAGAATAAAATAGAATTAATGAAATATAAAAATATTATATAAATTAAAAGGAAACAACCCAACTACCAACAAACAAAGATATAATATTTTTTATTACAAAATGTTAAAATTTTCATTTTTTAAACCTATATTTTGTTACCTTTGAATTTCTAGGTTGAAATCTTCATTTCTAATTTGTTTATAAAAACCTAGCAATCTAATCTGAACAAAAATACATTTTAGTCTCCATAAAAAGGAGGTAACTCATATTCTTCCGAAGAATAAGAAGGAGGAAGGAATACAACCACATCAACACCAAACTTCAATCCTATCATATCAATTGTTTTAGACTCCATATCACACAGAGTAGTTGGTAGCAATCTTTTAAGCCCTTGATGGTGAATCATGAATCTAATCTCACCGGAACAAGAAGATGAAACAGGCACATCATTCTCATTATGGTTAACTGCTTTCTTAGAGCGAAGGTCCTCGATTGCCGCCTTGGAGTTCTCCAGAATCCATTTTATGGTTAAACCTGGTGTTTGGTGGCCAAACAATTTCTTAAGTCCAAAGAATTGCTTAGAAAACTCAACAGGAAGTCGAATCCTCCTACCACGATCTCTACGATTTGATCGTCGACCCCTAAAATTTTTAAAGGAACGTCAATTGAATTTTCTACTCATTTTTTTTTGTTTCTATTGATCTTCACTACAAACTTAGATTCGTCAGAGATGTTTTATTCATAAATTTTGTAAAACTACAATTTTGAAAATATGAATCTGTGTGGACAAATCTAGGGCATTAAATGTTTGAAATCAATGGCTTAGATTTTGCCAACCGTGCAAGTACCGTGCACCGTTATGAAGTTGCACAATTGTCCAAATTTAAGCCATTGAACTCAAATATTCAATGGCCTAGACTTGTCCATACGGACTCATGGGGAATTATGGACTCACAGGAACATCACCATTTTATTAATGGATTTTCTAAATTTGCAATTTATTTGAATTTAAGACATTTAATATTTAACCTACAGATAATTTTATACGAACAGTTTAAATTCAATAAGGAACCTTGGGCCAAATGATCTCAATACACATTCACTAAATTTGGTTCAATATATGAAGAAATAAAACAAAAGTAAAAAGTAAAGGAATAAATAAATAAAAATTGTCAAAAAAAATAATAAATAAATAAATAAGAAGATGGGACAAGCACATCATTCTCATTATGGTTAACTGCTTTCTTAGAGCGAAGGTCCTCGATTGCCACCTTGGAGTTCTCCAAAATCCATTCTAGTGTTAAACCTGGTGTTTGGTGGTCAAGCAATTTCTTAAGTCCAAAGAATTGCTTAGAAAACTCAACAGGAAGTCGAATCCTCCTACCACGATCTCTAGGATTTGATCGTCGACCCCTAAAATTTTTAAAGGAACGTCAATTGATTTTTCTACTCATTTTTTTTTTTGTTTCTATTGATCTTCACTACAAACTCAGATTCGTCAGAGATGTTTTATTCATAAATTTTGTAAAACTACAATTTTGAAAATAAAAATCTGTGTGGACAAATCTAGGCCATTAAATGTTTGAAATCAATGCTTTAGATTTTTCCAACCGTGCAGGTACCGTGCATCGTTACGAAGTTGCACAGTTGTCCAAATTTAAGCCATTGAACTCAAGTATTCAATGGCCTAGACTTGTCCATACGGACTCATGGGGAATGGTGGACTCACAGGAATATCACCATTTTATTAATATATTTTCTAAATTTGCAATTTATTTGAATTTAAGACATTTAATATTTTCTAAATTTGCAATTTATTTGAATTTAAGACATTTAATATTTTCTAAATTTGCAATTTATTTGAATTTAAGACATTTAATATTTAACCTATTTGCAATTTATTTGAATTTAAGACATTTAATATTTAACCTAGAGATAATCTTATATGAACAGTTTAAATTCAATTAGGAATCTTGGGCCACATGATTTCAATACACATTCACTAAATTTCGTTCAAAATAAGAAAAAATAAATCAAAAGTAAAAAAGTAAAGGAATAAATAAATAAAAATTGTCAAAACAAAGAATAAATAAATAAATAAGAAGATGGGACAAGCACATCATTCTCATTATGGTTAACTGTTTTCTTAGAGCGAAGGTCCTCGATTGCCGCCTTGGAGTTCTCCAAAATCCATTCTAGAGTTAAACCTGGTCTTTGGTGGCCAAGCAATTTCATAAGTCCAAAGAATTGCTTAGAAAACGTCAATTGATTTTTCTACTCATTTTTTTTAGTTTCTATTGGTCGTTACTACAAACTCAAATTCGTCAGAGATGTTTTATTCATAAATTTTGTAAAACTACAATTTTTAAAATATGAATGTGTGTGGACAAATCTAGGCCATTAAGTGTTTGAAATCAATGCCTTAGATTTTGTCAACCGTGCAAGTACCGTGCACCGTTACGAAGTTACGAAGTTGTCCAAATTTAAGCCATTGAACTCAAGTATTCAACGGCCTAGACATGTCTATACGGACTCATGGGGAATGGTGGACTCACGGGAACATCACCATTTTATTAATTGATTTTCTAAATTTGCATTTTATTTGAATTTTAGACATTTAATATTTAACCTAGTGATAATCTTATATGAACAGTTTAAATTCAATTAGGAATCTTGGGCCACATGATCTCAATACAGATTCACTAAATTTGGTTCAAAATAAGAAAAAATAAATCAAAAGTAAAAAGTAAAGGAATAAATAAATAAAAATTGTCAAAAAAAAGAATAAATAAATAAATAAGAAGATGGGACAAGCACATCATTCTCATTATGGTTAACTGTTTTCTTAGAGCGAAGGTCCTCGATTGCCGCCATGGAGTTCTCCAAAATCCATTCTAGGGTTTAACCTGGTCTTTGGTGGCCAAGCAATTTCTTAAGTCCAAAGAATTGCTTAGAAAACTCAACAGGAAGTCGAATCCTCCTACCACGATCTCTACGATTTGATCGTCGACCCCTAAAATTTTTAAAGGAACGTCAATTGATTTTTCTACTCTTTTTTTTTCTTTCTATTGATCTTCACTACAAACTCAGATTCGTCAGAGATGTTTTATTCATAAATTTTGTAAAACTACAATTTTTAAAATATGAATGTGTGTGGACAAATCTAGGCCATTAAATGTTGGAAGTCAATGCCTTAGATTTTGCCAACCATGCAAGTACCGTACACGGTTACGAAGTTGTAAAGTTGTCCAAATTTAAGCCATTGAACTCGAGTATTCAATGGCCAGACATGGCCATGCGGGTTCAATGGGAATGGGGGACTCACAGGAACATAACCATTTTATTACTGGATTTTCTAAATTTGCAATTTATTTGAATTTAAGACATTTAATATTTAACCTAGAGATAATCTTATATGAACAGTTTAAATTCAATTAGGAATCTTGGGCCACATGATCTCAATACACATTCACTAAATTTGGTTCAAAATAAGAAAAAATAAATCAAAAGTAAAAAGTAAAGGAATAAATAAATAAAAATTGTCAAAAAAGAGAATAAATAAATAAATAAGAAGATGGGACAAGCACATCATTCTCATGATGGTTAACTGTTTTCTTAGAGCGAAGGTCCTCGATTGCCGCTATGGAGTTCTCCAAAATCCCTTCTAGGGTTTCACCTGGTCTTTGGTGGCCAAGCAATTTCTTAAGTCCAAAGAATTGCTTAGAAAACTCAACAGGAAGTCGAATCCTCCTACCACGATCTCTACGATTTGATCGTCGACCCCTAAAATTTTTAAAGGAACGTCAATTGATTTTTCTACTCATTTTTTTTTAGTTTCTATTGATCTTCACTACAAACTCAAATTCGTCAGAGATGTTTTATTCATAAATTCTGTAAAACTACAATTTTGAAATATGAATGTGTGTGGACAAATCTAGGCCATTAAATGTTGGAAATCAATGCCTTAGATTTTGCCAACCATGCAAGTACCGTACACGGTTACGAAGTTGTAAAGTTGTCCAAATTTAAGCCATTGAACTCAAGTATTCAATGGCCAGACATGGCCATACGGTTTCAAGGGGAATGGTGGACTCACAGGAACATAACCATTTTATTACTGGATTTTCTAAATTTGCAATTTATTTGAATTTAAGACATTTAATATTTAACCTAGAGATAATCTTATATGAACAGTTTAAATTCAATTAGGAATCTTGGGCCACATGATCTCAATACACATTCACTAAATTTGGTTCAAAATAAGAAAAAATAAATCAAAAGTAAAATGTAAAGGAATAAATAAATAAAAATTGTCAAAAAAAAAAGAATAAATAAATAAATAAGAAGATGGGACAAGCACATCATTCTCATTATGGTTAACTGCTTTCTTAGAGCGAAGGTCCTCAATTGCCGCCTTGGAGTTCTCCAAAATCCATTCTAGGGTTAAACCTGGTCTTCGGTAGCCAAGCAATTTCTTAAGTCCAAAGAATTGCTTAGAAAACTCAACAGGAAGTCGAATCCTCCTACCACGATCTCTACGATTTGATCGTCGACCCCTAAAATTCTTAAAGGAACATCAATTGATTTTTCTACTCTTTTTTTTTTCTTTCTATTGATCTTCACTACAAACTCAGATTCATCAGAGAAGTTTTATTCATAAATTTTGTAAAACTACAATTTTGAAAATATGAATGTGTGCGGACAAATCTAGGCCATTAAATGTTGGAAGTCAATGCCTTAGATTTTGCCAACCGTGCAAGTACCGTGCATCGTTACGAAGTTGCAAAGTTGTCCAAATTTAAGCCATTGAACTCAAGTATTCAATGGCCCAGACTTGTCCATACGGACTCATAGGGAATGGTGGACTCACAGGAACATCACCATTTTATTAATGGATTTTCTAAATTTGCAATTTATTTGAATTTAAGACATTTAATATTTAACCTAGAGATAATCTTATATGAACAGTTTAAATTCAATTAGGAATCTTGGGCCACATGATCTCAATACACATTCACTAAATTTGGTTCAAAATAAGAAAAAATAAATCAAAAGTAAAATGTAAAGGAATAAATAAATAAAAATTGTCAAAAAAAAAAGAATAAATAAATAAATAAGAAGATGGGACAAGCACATCATTCTCATTATGGTTAACTGTTTTCTTAGAGCGAAGGTCCTCAAATGCCGCCTTGGAGTTCTCCAAAATCCATTCTATGGTTAAACCTGGTCTTCGGTAGCCAAGCAATTTCTTAAGTCCAAAGAATTGCTTAGAAAACTCAACAGCAAGTCGAATCCTCCTACCACGATCTCTACGATTTGATCGTCGACCCCTAAAATTCTTAAAGGAACGTCAATTGATTTTTCTACTCATTTTTTTTTTGTTTCTATTGATCTTCACTACAAACTCAAATTCGCCAGAGATGTTTTATTCATAAATTTTGTAAAACTACAATTTTGATAATATGAATGTGTGTGGACAAATCTAGGCCATTAAATGTTGGAAGTCAATGCCTTAGATTTTGCCAACCGTGCAAGTACCGTGCATCGTTACGAAGTTGCAAAGTTGTCCAAATTTAAGCCATTGAACTCAAGTATTCAATGGCCAGACATGTCCATACGGTTTCAAGGGGAATGGTGGACTCACAGGAACATAACCATTTTATTACTGGATTTTCTAAATTTGCAATTTATTTGAATTTAAGACATTTAATATTTAACCTAGAGATAATCTTATATGAACAGTTTAAATTCAATTAGGAATCTTGGGCCACATGATCTCAATACACATTCACTAAATTTGGTTCAAAATAAGAAAAAATAAATCAAAAGTAAAATGTAAAGGAATAAATAAATAAAAATTGTCAAAAAAAAGAATAAATAAATAAATAAGAAGATGGGACAAGCACATCATTCTCATTATGGTTAACTGTTTTCTTAGAGCGAAGGTCCTCAATTGCCGCCTTGGAGTTCTCCAAAATCCATTCTAGTGTTAAACCTGGTCTTTGGTAGCCAAGCAATTTCTTAAGTCCAAAGAATTGCTTAGAAAACTCAACAGGAAGTCGAATCCTCCTACCACGATCTCTACGATTTGATCGTCGACCCCTAAAATTCTTAAAGGAACATCAATTGATTTTTCTACTCTTTTTTTTTTCTTTCTATTGATCTTCACTACAAACTCAAATTCGTCAGAGATGTTTTATTCATAAATTTTATAAAACTATAATTTTGAAAATATAAATGTGTTTGGACAAATCTACGCCATTAAATGTTTGAAATCAATGCCTTAAATTTTTCCAACCATGCAAGTACCGTGCACCGTTACGAAGTTGCTAAGTTGTCCAAATTTAAGCCATTGAACTCAAGTATTCAATGGCATAGACTTGTCCATACGGACTCATGGGGAATGGTGGACTCACAGGAACATCACCATTTTATTAATGGATTTTCTAAATTTAGAATTTATTTGAATTTAAGACATTTAATATTTAACCTAGAGATAATCTTATATGAACAGTTTAAATTCAATTAGGAATCTTGGGCAACATGATCTCCATACACATTCACTAAATTTGGTTCAAAATAAGAAAAAATAAATCAAAAGTAAAAAGTAAAGGAATACATCAATAAACATTGTCAAAAAAAAAGAATAAATAAATAAAAATTGTCAAAAAAAAAGAATAAATAAATAAATAAGAAGATGGGACAAGCACATCATTCTCATTATGGTTAACTGTTTTCTTAGAGCGAAGGTCCTCAAATGCCGCCTTGGAGTTCTCCAAAATCCATTCTATGGTTAAACCTGGTCTTCGGTAGCCAAGCAATTTCTTAAGTCCAAAGAATTGCTTAGAAAACTCAACAGGAAGTCGAATCCTCCTACCACGATCTCTACGATTTGATCGTCGACCCCTAAAATTCTTAAAGGAACATCAATTGATTTTTCTACTCTTTTTTTTTTCTTTCTATTGATCTTCACTACAAACTCAAATTCGTCAGAGATGTTTTATTCATAAATTTTATAAAACTATAATTTTGAAAATATAAATGTGTTTGGACAAATCTACGCCATTAAATGTTTGAAATCAATGCCTTAAATTTTGCCAACCATGCAAGTACAGTGCACCGTTACGAAGTTGCTAAGTTGTCCAAATTTAAGCCATTGAACTCAAGTATTCAATGGCATAGACTTGTCCATACGGACTCATGGGGAATGGTGGACTCACAGGAACATCACCATTTTATTAATGGATTTTCTAAATTTAGAATTTATTTGAATTTAAGACATTTAATATTTAACCTAGAGATAATCTTATATGAACAGTTTAAATTCAATTAGGAATCTTGGGCAACATGATCTCCATACACATTCACTAAATTTGGTTCAAAATAAGAAAAAATAAATCAAAAGTAAAAAGTAAAGGAATAAATAAATAAAAATTGTCAAAAAAAAAAGAATAAATAAATAAATAAGAAGATGGGACAAGCACATCATTCTCATTATGGTTAACTGTTTTCTTAGAGTGAAGGTCCTCGATTGCAGCCTTGGAGTTCTCCAAAATCTATTCTAGTGTTAATCCTGGTCTTTGGTGGCCAAGCAATTTCTTAAGTCCAAAGAATTGCTTAGAAAACTCAACAGGAAGTCGAATCCTCCTACCACGATCTCTACGATTTGATCGTCGACCCCTAAAATTCTTAAAGGAACATCAATTGATTTTTCTACTCTTTTTTTTTTTCTTTCTATTGATCTTCACTACAAACTCAAATTCGTCAGAGATGTTTTATTCATAAATTTTATAAAACTATAATTTTGAAAATATAAATGTGTGTGGACAAATCTAGGCCATTAAATGTTGGAAGTCAATGCCTTAGATTTTGCCAACCGTGCAAGTACCGTGCATCGTTACGAAGTTGCAAAGTTGTCCAAATTTAAGCCATTGAACTCAAGTATTCAATGGCCCAGACTTGTCCATACGGACTCATAGGGAATGGTGGACTCACAGGAACATCACCATTTTATTAATGGATTTTCTAAATTTGCAATTTATTTGAATTTAAGACATTTAATATTTAACCTAGAGATAATCTTATATGAACAGTTTAAATTCAATTAGGAATCTTGGGCCACATGATCTCAATACACATTCACTAAATTTGGTTCAAAATAAGAAAAAATAAATCAAAAGTAAAATGTAAAGGAATAAATAAATAAAAATTGTCAAAAAAAAAGAATAAATAAATAAATAAGAAGATGGGACAAGCACATCATTCTCATTATGGTTAACTGTTTTCTTAGAGCGAAGGTCCTCAAATGCCGCCTTGGAGTTCTCCAAAATCCATTCTATGGTTAAACCTGGTCTTCGGTAGCCAAGCAATTTCTTAAGTCCAAAGAATTGCTTAGAAAACTCAACAGGAAGTCGAATCCTCCTACCACGATCTCTACGATTTGATCGTCGACCCCTAAAATTCTTAAAGGAAC
>NC_044922.1:15981952-16034834 GCF_003576645.1 Ipomoea triloba
TTACGAAGTTGCAAAGTTGTCCAAATTTAAGCCATTGAACTCAAGTATTCAATGGCCAGACATGTCCATACGGTTTCAAGGGGAATGGTGGACTCACAGGAACATAACCATTTTATTACTGGATTTTCTAAATTTGCAATTTATTTGAATTTAAGACATTTAATATTTAACCTAGAGATAATCTTATATGAACAGTTTAAATTCAATTAGGAATCTTGGGCCACATGATCTCAATACACATTCACTAAATTTGGTTCAAAATAAGAAAAAATAAATCAAAAGTAAAATGTAAAGGAATAAATAAATAAAAATTGTCAAAAAAAAAGAATAAATAAATAAAAATTGTCAAAAAAAAAGAATAAATAAATAAAAATTGTCAAAAAAAAAGAATAAATAAATAAAAATTGTCAAAAAAAAAGAATAAATAAATAAAAATTGTCAAAAAAAAAGAATAAATAAATAAAAATTGTCAAAAAAAAAGAATAAATAAATAAAAATTGTCAAAAAAAAAGAATAAATAAATAAAAATTGTCAAAAAAAAAGAATAAATAAATAAAAATTGTCAAAAAAAAAGAATAAATAAATAAAAATTGTCAAAAAAAAAGAATAAATAAATAAAAATTGTCAAAAAAAAAGAATAAATAAATAAAAATTGTCAAAAAAAAAGAATAAATAAATAAAAATTGTCAAAAAAAAAGAATAAATAAATAAAAATTGTCAAAAAAAAAGAATAAATAAATAAATAAGAAGATGGGACAAGCACATCATTCTCATTATGGTTAACTGTTTTCTTAGAGCGAAGGTCCTCAAATGCCGCCTTGGAGTTCTCCAAAATCCATTCTATGGTTAAACCTGGTCTTCGGTAGCCAAGCAATTTCTTAAGTCCAAAGAATTGCTTAGAAAACTCAACAGGAAGTCGAATCCTCCTACCACGATCTCTACGATTTGATCGTCGACCCCTAAAATTCTTAAAGGAACGTCAATTGATTTTTCTACTCATTTTTTTTTGTTTCTATTGATCGTCACTACAAACTCAAATTCGCCAGAGATGTTTTATTCAAAAAATTTGTAAAACTACAATTTTGATAATATGAATGTGTGTGGACAAATCTAGGCCATTAAATGTTGGAAGTCAATGCCTTAGATTTTGCCAACCGTGCAAGTACCGTGCATCGTTACGAAGTTGCAAAGTTGTCCAAATTTAAGCCATTGAACTCAAGTATTCAATGGCCAGACATGTCCATACGGTTTCAAGGGGAATGGTGGACTCACAGGAACATAACCATTTTATTACTGGATTTTCTAAATTTGCAATTTATTTGAATTTAAGACATTTAATATTTAACCTAGAGATAATCTTATATGAACAGTTTAAATTCAATTAGGAATCTTGGGCCACATGATCTCAATACACATTCACTAAATTTGGTTCAAAATAAGAAAAAATAAATCAAAAGTAAAATGTAAAGGAATAAATAAATAAAAATTGTCAAAAAAAAAAAAATAAATAAATAAATAAGAAGATGGGACAAGCACATCATTCTCATTATGGTTAACTGTTTTCTTAGAGCGAAGGTCCTCAATTGCCGCCTTGGAGTTCTCCAAAATCCATTCTATGGTTAAACCTGGTCTTCGGTAGCCAAGCAATTTCTTAAGTCCAAAGAATTGCTTAGAAAACTCAACAGGAAGTCGAATCCTCCTACCACGATCTCTACGATTTGATCGTCGACCCCTAAAATTCTTAAAGGAACGTCAATTGATTTTTCTACTCATTTTTTTTTTGTTTCGATTGATCTTCACTACAAACTCAGATTCATCAGAGAAGTTTTATTCATAAATTTTGTAAAACTACAATTTTTAAAATATGAATGTGTGTGGACAAATCTAGGCCATTAAATGTTTGAAATCAACGGCTTAGATTTTGCCAACTGTGCAAGTACCGTGCATCTTTACGAAGTTGCACAGTTGTCCAAATTTAAGCCATTGAACTCAAGTATTCAATGGCCCAGACTTGTCCATACGGACTCATAGGGAATGGTGGACTCACAGGAACATCACCATTTTATTAATGGATTTTCTAAATTTGCAATTTATTTGAATTTAAGACATTTAATATTTAACCTAGAGATAATCTTATATGAACAGTTTAAATTCAATTAGGAATCTTGGGCCACATGATCTCAATACACATTCACTAAATTTGGTTCAAAATAAGAAAAAATAAATCAAAAGTAAAATGTAAAGGAATAAATAAATAAAAATTGTCAAAAAAAAAAAAAAAAATAAATAAATAAGAAGATGGGACAAGCACATCATTCTCATTATGGTTAACTGTTTTCTTAGAGCGAAGGTCCTCAATTGCCGCCTTGGAGTTCTCCAAAATCCATTCTAGGGTTAAACCTGGTCTTCGGTAGCCAAGCAATTTCTTAAGTCCAAAGAATTGCTTAGAAAACTCAACAGGAAGTCGAATCCTCCTACCACGATCTCTACGATTTGATCGTCGACCCCTAAAATTCTTAAAGGAACATCAATTGATTTTTCTACTCTTTTTTTTTTCTTTCTATTGATCTTCACTACAAACTCAAATTCGTCAGAGATGTTTTATTCATAAATTTTATAAAACTATAATTTTGAAAATATAAATGTGTTTGGACAAATCTACGCCATTAAATGTTTGAAATCAATGCCTTAAATTTTGCCAACCATGCAAGTACCGTGCACCGTTACGAAGTTGCTAAGTTGTCCAAATTTAAGCCATTGAACTCAAGTATTCAATGGCATAGACTTGTCCATACGGACTCATGGGGAATGGTGGACTCACAGGAACATCACCATTTTATTAATGGATTTTCTAAATTTAGAATTTATTTGAATTTAAGACATTTAATATTTAACCTAGAGATAATCTTATATGAACAGTTTAAATTCAATTAGGAATCTTGGGCCACATGATCTCAATACACATTCACTAAATTTGGTTCAAAATAAGAAAAAATAAATCAAAAGTAAAATGTAAAGGAATAAATAAATAAAAATTGTCAAAAAAAAAGAATAAATAAATAAATAAGAAGATGGGACAAGCACATCATTCTCATTATGGTTAACTGTTTTCTTAGAGCGAAGGTCCTCAATTGCCGCCTTGGAGTTCTCCAAAATCCATTCTAGGGTTAAACCTGGTCTTCGGTAGCCAAGCAATTTCTTAAGTCCAAAGAATTGCTTAGAAAACTCAACAGGAAGTCGAATCCTCCTACCACGATCTCTACGATTTGATCGTCGACCCCTAAAATTCTTAAAGGAACGTCAATTGATTTTTCTACTCATTTTTTTTTTGTTTCTATTGATCTTCACTACAAACTCAAATTCGCCAGAGATGTTTTATTCATAAATTTTGTAAAACTACAATTTTGATAATATGAATGTGTGTGGACAAATCTAGGCCATTAAATGTTGGAAGTCAATGCCTTAGATTTTGCCAACCGTGCAAGTACCGTGCATCGTTACGAACTTGCAAAGTTGTCCAAATTTAAGCCATTGAACTCAAGTATTCAATGGCCTAGACTTGTCCGCACGGACTAATGGGGAATGGTGGACTCACAGAAACATCACAATTTTATTAATGGATTTTTTGAATTTGCAATTTATTTGAATTTAAGACATTTAATATTTAACCTAGAGATAATCTTATATGAACAGTTTAAATTCAATTAGGAATCTTGGGCGACATGATCTCAATACACATTCACTAAATTTGGTTCAAAATAAGAAAAAATAAATCAAAAGTAAAAAGTAAAGGAATAAATAAATAAAAATTGTCAAAAAAAAGAATAAATAAATAAATAAGAAGATAAGACAAGCACATCATTCTCATTATGGTTAACTGCTTTCTTAGAGCGAAGGTCCTGGATTGCCGCCTTGGAGTTCTCCAAAATCCATTCTAGTGTTAAACCTGGTGTTTGGTGGCCAAGCAATTTCTTAAGTCCAAAGAATTGCTTAGAAAACTCAACAGGAATTCGAATCCTCCTACCACGATCTCTTCGATTTGATCGTCGACCCCTAAAATTCTTAAAGGAACGTCAATTGATTTTTCTACTCATTTTTTTTTTGTTTCGATTGATCTTCACTACAAACTCAGATTCATCAGAGAAGTTTTATTCATAAATTTTGTAAAACTACAATTTTGAAAATATGAATGTGTGCGGACAAATCTAGGCCATTAAATGTTGGAAGTCAATGCCTTTGATTTTGCCAACCGTGCAAGTACCGTGCATCGTTACGAAGTTGCAAAGTTGTCCAAATTTAAGCCATTGAACTCAAGTATTCAATGGCCAGACATGTCCATACGGTTTCAAGGGGAATGGTGGACTCACAGGAACATCACCATTTTATTAATGGATTTTTTAAATTTGCAATTTATTTGAATTTAAGACATTTAATATTTAACCTAGTGATAATCTTATATGAACAGGTTAAATTCAATTAGGAATCTTGGGCAACATGATCTCAATACAGATTCACTAAATTTTGTTCAAAATAAGAAAAAGTAAATCAAAAGTAAAAAGTAAAGGAATAAATAAATAAAAATTGTCAAAAAAAAAAAGAATAAATAAACAAATAAGAAGATGGGACAAGCACATCATTCTCATTATGGTTAACTGCTTTCTTAGAGTGAAGGTCCTCGATTGCAGCCTTGGAGTTCTCCAAAATCTATTCTAGTGTTAATCCTGGTCTTTGGTGGCCAAGCAATTTCTTAAGTCCAAAGAATTGCTTAGAAAACTCAACATGAAGTCGAATCCTCTTACTACGATCTCTACGATTTGATCGTCGACCCCTAAAATTTTTAAAGGAACGTCAATTGATTTTTCTACTCATTTTTTTTTTTGTTTCTATTGATCTTCACTACAAACTCAGATTCGTCAGTGATGTTTTATTCATAAATTTTGTAAAACTACAATTTTTAAAATATGAATGTGTGTGGACAAATCTAGGCCATTAAATGTTTGAAATCAACGGCTTAGATTTTGCCAACTGTGCAAGTACCGTGCATCTTTACGAAGTTGCACAGTTTTCCAAATTTAAGCCATTGAACTCAAGTATTCAATGGCCCAGACTTGTCCATACGGACTCATAGGGAATGGTGGACTCACAGGAACATCACCATTTTATTAATGGATTTTCTAAATTTGCAATTTATTTGAATTTAAGACATTTAATATTTAACCTAGAGATAATCTTATATGAACAGTTTAAATTCAATTAGGAATCTTGGGCCACATGATCTCAATACACATTCACTAAATTTGGTTCAAAATAAGAAAAAATAAATCAAAAGTAAAATGTAAAGGAATAAATAAATAAAAATTGTCAAAAAAAAAAGAATAAATAAGAAGATGGGACAAGCACATCATTCTCATTATGGTTAACTGATTTCTTAGAGCGAAGGTCTTCGATTGACGCCTTGGAGTTCTTCAAAATCCATTAGAGAGTTAAACCTGGTCTTTGGGGGCCAAGCAATTTCTTAAGTCCAAAGAATTGCTTAGAAAACTCAACAGGAAGTCGAATCCTCCTACCACGATCTCTACGATTTGATCGTCGACCCCTAAAATTCTTAAAGGAACGTCAATTGATTTTTCTACTCATTTTTTTTTTGTTTCTATTGATCTTCACTACAAACTCAGATTCGTCAGTGATGTTTTATTCATAAATTTTGTAAAACTACAATTTTTAAAATATGAATGTGTGTGGACAAATCTAGGCCATTAAATGTTTGAAATCAACGGCTTAGATTTTGCCAACTGTGCAAGTACCGTGCATCTTTACGAAGTTGCACAGTTTTCCAAATTTAAGCCATTGAACTCAAGTATTCAATGGCCCAGACTTGTCCATACGGACTCATAGGGAATGGTGGACTCACAGGAACATCACCATTTTATTAATGGATTTTCTAAATTTGCAATTTATTTGAATTTAAGACATTTAATATTTAACCTAGAGATAATCTTATATGAACAGTTTAAATTCAATTAGGAATCTTGGGCCACATGATCTCAATACACATTCACTAAATTTGGTTCAAAATAAGAAAAAAATAAATCAAAAGTAAAAAGTAAAGGAATAAATAAATAAAAATTGTCAAAAAAAAAAAAGAATAAATAAATAAATAAGAAGATGGGACAAGCACATCATTCTCATTATGGTTAACTGCTTTCTTAGAGCGAAGGTCCTCGATTGCCGCATTGGAGTTCTCCAAAATCCATTCTAGGGTTAAACCTGGTCTTTGGTGGCTAAGCAATTTCTTAAGTCCAAAGAATTGCTTAGAAAACTCAACAGGAAGTCGAATCCTCCTACCACGATCTCTACGATTTGATCGTCGACCCCTAAAATTCTTAAAGGAACATCAATTGATTTTTCTACTCTTTTTTTTTTCTTTCTATTGATCTTCACTACAAACTCAAATTCGTCAGAGATGTTTTATTCATAAATTTTATAAAACTATAATTTTGAAAATATAAATGTGTTTGGACAAATCTACGCCATTAAATGTTTGAAATCAATGCCTTAAATTTTGCCAACCATGCAAGTACCGTGCACCGTTACGAAGTTGCTAAGTTGTCCAAATTTAAGCCATTGAACTCAAGTATTCAATGGCATAGACTTGTCCATACGGACTCATGGGGAATGGTGGACTCACAGGAACATCACCATTTTATTAATGGATTTTCTAAATTTAGAATTTATTTGAATTTAAGACATTTAATATTTAACCTAGAGATAATCTTATATGAACAGTTTAAATTCAATTAGGAATCTTGGGCAACATGATCTCCATACACATTCACTAAATTTGGTTCAAAATAAGAAAAAATAAATCAAAAGTAAAAAGTAAAGGAATAAATAAATAAATATTTTCAAAAAAAGAATAAATAAATAAATAAGAAGATGGGACAAGCACATCATTCTCATTATGGTTAACTGTTTTCTTAGAGCGAAGGTCCTCTATTGCCGCCATGGAGTTCTCCAAAATCCGTTAAACCTGGTCTTTGGTGGCCAAACAATTTCTTAAGTCCAAAGAATTGCTTAGAAAACTCAACAGGAAGTCTAATCCTCCTACCACGATCTCTACGATTTGATCGTCGACCCCTAATCCTCCTACCACGATCTCTACGATTTGATCGTCGACCCCTAAAATTCCTACCACGATCTCTACGATTTGATCGTCGACCCCTAAAATTCTTAAAGGAACGTCAATTGATTTTTCTACTCATTTTTTTTTGTTTCTATTGATCTTCACTACAAACTCAAATTCGTCAGAGATGTTTTATTCATAAATTTTGTAAAACTACAATTTTTAAAATATGAATGTGTGTGGACAAATCTAGGCCATTAAATGTTTGAAATCAATGCCATAGATTTTGCCAACCGTGCAAGTACCGTGCATCGTTATGAAGTTGCACAGTTGTCCAAATTTAAGCCATTAAACTCAAGTATTCAATGGCCCAGACTTGTCCATACGGACTCATAGGGAATGGTGGACTCACAGGAACATCACCATTTTATTAATGGATTTTCTAAATTTGCAATTTATTTGAATTTAAGACATTTAATATTTAACCTAGAGATAATCTTATATGAACAGTTTAAATTCAATTAGGAATCTTGGGCCACATGATCTCAATACACAGTCACTAAATTTGATTCAAAATAAGAAGAAATAAATCAAAAGTAAAAAGTAAAGGAATAAATAAATAAAAATTGTCAAAAAAAAGAATAAATAAATAAATAAGAAGATGCGACAAGCACATCATTCTCATTATGGTTAACTGCTTTCTTAGAGCGAAGGTCCTCGATTGCCGCCTTGGAGTTCTCCAAAATCCATTCTAGGGTTAAACCTGGTCTTTGGTGGCCAAGCAATTTCTTAACTCCAAAGAATTGCTTAGAAAACTCAACAGGAAGTCGAATCCTTCCAAAGAATTGCTTAGAAAACTCAACAGGAAGTCGAATCCTCCTAAAGAATTGCTTAGAAAACTCAACAGGAAGTCGAATCCTCCTACCACGATCTCTACGATTTGATCGTCGACCCCTAAAATTCTTAAAGGAACGTCAATCGATTTTTGTACTCATTGTTTTTTTGTTTCTATTGATCTTCACTACAAACTCAAATTCTTCAAGAGATGTTTTATTCATAAATTTTGTAAAACTACAATTTTGAAAATATGAATCCGTGTTGACAGATCTAGGCATTAAATATTTGAAATCAATGGCTTAGATTTTGCCAACCGTGCAAGTATTGTGCACAGTTGCACAGTTACGAAGTTGCACATTGTCCAAATCTTTGCGAATGAACTCAAGTATTCAATTGCCCGTTTTTTTCCATACGGACTCATGCGAATGGTAGACTCACAGGAACTAGCAATCTAATCTAAAAAAAATACATTTCAGTCTACATAAAAAGGAGGTAACCCCATATTTTTTCCGAAGAAGAAGAAGGAGGGGGGAATACAACCAGATCATCACCAAACTTCAATCCTTCATATCATTTGTTTTAGCCTCCATATCACACCTAGTAGTTGGTAGCAATCTTTTGAGCCCTTGATGGTCAATCATGAATCTAACCTCACCGGAACAAGAAGATGGGACAAACACATCATTCTCATTATGATTAACTACTTTCTTAGGCGAAGGTCGTCGATTGCCGCCTTAGATAGAGTTCTCCAAAATCCATTCTAGAGTTAAACCTGGTCTTTGCTGGCCAAGCAACTTCTTAAGTCCAAAGAATTGTTTAGAAAACTCAATAGGAAGTCGAATGCTCCTACCACGATCTCTTCAACTTGATAGTCGGGCCCTAAAATTTTTTAGGGAATGTTAGTTGATTTTTCTACTCATTTTTGGTTTCTATTGTTCTTCACTACTAACTCAGATTCGTGAGAGATGTTTCATTCATACATTTTGAGAAACTACAATTTGAAAATATGAGTTCAGGTGGACATTTCTAGGCCTTTAAACAATCGTTATACCCTGCACCACGGTGCACATAGAAATGTGCACCACGTACGTAAAACGACGTCGTTTTGGTGTTAGTGGACGCGGACGCGAATGACTCCAAAGAATTCATTATCTATAATACACATAATCATTATCTAGAATACACGGAATGTTTGCCTAGAATACACAGAATGTTTGCCTAGAATACACAGAATATTGACACACAATACACAGAACTCATCCTCCTAACATATTCGAATGCACAAAGCCACAAACACATCACAACCTGTGTTAATAACATGAATACACAGAATATTGATACAAAATACACAGAACTCATCCTCCTAAACATTCGAATGCACAAACACATCACAACATATGTTACTAACATGAATACACATAACGGTTGCCTAGAATACACAGAACGGTTGCCTAGAATACACAGAATGATTGCCTGGAATACACAGAATATTAACATAAATATAGAGACCGGCGAAACGAGAAACGTGATTTCTAAAAAAACGGACGATTAGTTTACAATGCTCAAAACTACGTCGTTTAGGTACGTGGTGCACATTGTTATGTGCACCGTGGTGAACGGTATAATTTGCCGCCTTTAAATGCTTGAAATCAAGGGTTTAGATTTCACCAACTCTGCAAGTGCTGTGCACAGTTGCAAAGTTGCGAAGTTGCATAGTTGGCCAAATCTAAACTATTTATCTCAAGTATTCAATATGGCCCAAACTTGTCCGTGTATACGCACTCATGGGGAAGGATGGACTCGCAGGAACATCATGATTTTATTAATGAATTTTCTAAATTTGCAATTTATTTGAATTTAAAACATTTAATATTTAACCTAGAGATAATCTTATATGAACAATTTAAATTCAATTACGAATCTTGGGCCACGTGATCTCATTTTAAATTTACTAAATATTGTTCAAAAAAAAATCAAAAGTAAAATGTAAAAGAATAAATAAATAAATAATTTCAAACTAAATCAAAATTGGTAATTATAATATTTATCTGAACTGAATAAAAATAATACATTTGTTGAGAAATTGAACATATCCTCGCGTGAATCACGAGCTAGAAACACTAGATCTACCATTTACAACTCTAATTGTCTTTATTATACCTTAGATATGCTCCTTACAACCCTCTTCATAACCTGGAATTACCATGACCTTTATTAGACCTTAGATTTGCTGATTACAACCCTCACTATGAACTCAAATTGCTACATCATCAATCTACTAGTCAATATTTCAAATCGGCTATTCGAAATAACAAAATCGCATTAGAGATTAAAAACTTCTTCACCATTAAAAGAACGAAAACAATGTAGAAAAAAAGGAGAAAGCCGACTCCGCCAAATAAACAAAAGAACATCATTAAAAAAACATATTAACAATAGAATAAATTACAATTATTTCTTTTATAATTTTATAATACATAAGATATATATAATTAATAAATTATGATTTTTTTAGACTATAAGAATTTCTGATTGGTTTATAAAAACCTAGCAATCTCATCTAAAGGAAAATACATTTCGGTCTGCATAAAAAGGAGGTAACTCATATTTTTCCGAAGAAGTAGGAGGGGGGAATACAACCACATCATCACCAAACTTCAATCCATCATATCAATTGTTTTAGCCTCCATATCACACGCAGTAGTTGGTAGCAATCTTTTGAGCCCTTGATGGTCAATCATGAATCTAACCTCACTGGAACAAGAAGATGAAACAAACACATCATTCTCATTATGGTTAACTGCTTTCTTAGGCGAAGGTCGTCGATTGCCGCCTTAGTTAGAGTTCTCCAAAATCCATTCTAGGTTTAAACCTAGTCTTTGGTAGCCAATCAACTTCTTAAGTCCAAAGAATTGCTTAGAAAATTAAACTCAATAGGAAGTCGAATGCTCCTACCACGATCTCTTGAACTTGATCATCGGGCCCTAAAATTTTTTAAGGAATGTCAATTGATTTTTGTACTAATTTTTGGTTTCTATTATTCTTCACTACTAACTCAAATTCGTGAGAGATGTTTCATTCATACATTTTGAAAAACTACAAGTTGAAAATATGAGTTCAGGTGGACAGATCTAGACCTTTAAATGCTTCAAATCAGCGGTTTAGATTTCACCAACTGTGCAAGCGCCGTGCACAATTGCAAAGTTGCGAAGTTTCATAGTTGGCCAAATCTAAGTCATTTATCTCAAGTATTCAAAAAAAAAATCTCAAGTATTCATTGGCCCACAGTTGCGAAGTTGCATATTTGACCAAATCTAAGCCATTTATCTCAAGCATTCAATGGCTCAAACCTGTCCATACGGAGTCATGGGGAAAGGTGGGCTCACCGGAACATTTTCATTTTATTAATGGATTTTCTAAATTTACAATTTATTTGAATTTAAGATATGTAATATTTAACCATTTTTAGAGATAATCTTATATGAACAATTTAAATTTAATTAAGAATCTTGGCCCACATGATCTCAGTTCAAAATTTCTAAATTCAGATAGAAAAAAATAAATAAAAAGTAAAAAGTAAAAGAATAAATACATAAATAATTTCAAAGTAAATCAAAATTGGTCATTTTAATATTTATATGAACTAAATAAAAAATACAACAATTGTTGTGAAATTGAACGTATCCTCCCTTGAATAGTTGTATGGTTTCGATTACAGTATAGTAATAACGTAAAGAGAAAGACAGAAATACATAGACAGTCATCAATTCTTTTATTAATCATCTTTCGATATAATATACACTGTTGCGAAAATCCCCGCCTAGGCCGCCTAGGCACCTGCCTAAGCGCTAGGCGCTCCTAGACCGAGGCGAATTGCTCCCTAGGCGTCCGCCTAGGTGGCCGGCTGCCTAGCGCCTAACTCGGCCGACTGGGCCGAGTTGGCGGCCGACTAGGCCGAATTTGGCTAAGTTAACTCGTCCAACTCGGCAGAGTTAGCCGAGTTAACTCGAGCGAGTCGGCCTTGTTAATTTTATTATTATATTTATATATATTTAAATTTATTTATTTATATAAGTATGAGAAGTAAGAGATATATATATATAATATATGTAATATAATATATGACATACACCCACACACATGAATTAATTTTTTGTTTTTATAGGTCGCCGCCTAGAACCGCCTAGGCGCCGCCTAGACCGCTTAGGCGCTAGTCTACCGCCCGACTAGCGCATAGCGCCTACTGCAACCATGATAATATATACAAGATATATGAAGTTCTAATATAACTATAAGACTATTAATTAAGGATGAAATGGTATTGTCATAATATAATACCTCTAGTAATAACCACATAATGCTCATGCCTCGTTAAAACCTCACTAGAAAATTCCAATGAAAAAAATGTAGTTGAGAAAAAGAGTACATGAAATATGTGTGTTAATGTGTTGTTGCCTCATTAAAAATCTTTAATTAAAAAAATAATATCAAAGATCAATCAAAGAAAAAATAGTACAGCGGTTGGTCTTCAAGACGTAGATCTTCAGGATTATTGATCTAAGCAAATGTTCTTCCCCTAGATATAAAAATCTTTGAAGTCTATACATTTTAATATAATAAAATCTTTTTCAAAAAATGAGTGTAGGAAAGAAATTTTGTGCAATTTTTAGGATTGCCACTAGAGCGAACATTTTATATAATAGTCTCATGGCTCTTCTAGAGCTCACCGAAACCCTAGTGCTTATTAGGCGTCCCAAGGCGGACTTGGTAACCCGGGTCGGCCGTGCTCCCTCTACCGCTCGCCGCTCGGGCCGACCTTTGGTGGCCTCCTCCCCTCCTCGTCTTGCCGAGGGTCGAGGTGAATTGACCTCCCTGTCAATGTGAGGTTCGGGTGTATGAGGTCGGTGGATGCTCAAACTGTCTTCACGCCTCAATGGGTTGGGCATTAGCACCTTACAATCCTCAACCCAACTTGTTCAAGAATTTCCATGGTGCAAACCAAAGTCCAAATATCAAACAATTGCAATACACACAAGCACACCAAGAATATAAATTGCAAACCTAAAGTGTAAGTGTGTAGTTGTGGCTCTAACAACCTCACAAATGGATTACAAAGGTAGTTTCCACACATTTTGATTCAAAAGGATTGTCAACAAACACTCCAAATACATAGACAATCAACGACAAAAACAACTCCACAATGAATCAAACAAGAACACACCATATCCATCCAATTATATATTGAAAGATATGAAATCAAATGAATATCTCCCACAAGCAAGAAAGTTCAAAGTGCAACGAGCATCTCTTTCCACACTTTAAAAGGAACATCGTTCTGATGTTCAAGAAAAATAAACATGGGAAAGGGTGTGATTGTAAAAAATACGGTGTCCCCTTTTTCACATTTTAGAAGTGTGTACGAGGATGGGGATGGGATCAGAAAAATCAGGGTCCCCTTTCCACACTTTAGAAGTGTTTGTGGAGATGTCGAAGATACAACTCCCTTTTCCACACTTAACTTAGAAGTGTGTATGGAGAGGCACAAATAAAGCACAACACAAGGGCAAGAATATGAAATAAAGAGAAAGGAGTAAAAGGTAATAATTAAGTGACTCCCTTAAATGGATCAATGGAAGGAGGTTGGTCCCCACGATCAAATCCTATCCGATCCCTTTGCCAATTAGCACAACAAAATACCAAGGGTAATTAGTAAGGGGAAATTGAAAGGAAATAGAGAATTGAAAGCATACATCAATAAAAAGGGAGAAATCATCGGAAAGCAATAAACTAAAATATACGAGCTAGAGTTTAACTGTCTAAGGATATCCAATGAAAGTAAAGGTGCAGACTAATAAAGAGTATCAAAATCCAACATAATCACCACATATCAATGTCTAAAGTCTCAACGCTCAAATCAACACAATCCAAGATATCAAAAAAGGTTAGGGATGTTCCTGCGACGATGGCAGTGCAACTAATGGAAACCCAAACCTCATGATCTCCTCCATTCCTAGTGACTACATCTCGGCGACCACCAGCTCTCTTGCCAGCTTAGTTTCTAGCTTGTATCCTCATAATCGGGAAAGGAACGACCCTACACAGATTACCTGGATGGCGCCATCCGCTTGGTTGTAAAGTAACCGATTACAAATGTAGCCCATGTGAATGGGATTCCCGGTTACCATACTCCACAAGAAAAGGAGGTCAATGCTATGGGTCAAATAAGCCCTCAATAGTGAAATTGGACGCAATTTTATTTTTTTAAAAACAAATCAAGCAAAACACTAGAAACAAACCCAAAAAAACTTTTACGTAATTACGCCTTTTAATAGGGTAGCAATATCTTAATGTTTTTTTTTTCCTTTTAATACTTAGGTGATCCCAACTTCGCCAGACTAATCCTAAAGCCTTAGGACATTACCCCTAGAGTCACTGTATAGATAAATCGCGAGTCGCGCAATCAATCTACCGGTCAGACAATAGTCTTCGTGCGCACATAAGGGATCTACTCCACACCTTCCAACATCCATAGCCTTTTTCCCATTCATCTTTCTAGTGGGATTCGAACACCCACGCTACCACCTTCAGTCGTGACATTAAGTTACGTGATAGTTAGTGTTTTAAGTCTAAACCCCACTTATGTAATTGGCTTATTTATTATGGCAAATTAGTTTGATTTTAGTTTAGAGTTTGTCAATATTAAAAGTGAAGAATTGATCAATCAGACATCTACGGCAGAGCGTCCGGAAGGTATTTGTTGTATTTCACCGACTTAATCTAAACTGATCTGGCAGAGCGGTTACATGCAAAGAGTTGTGGTTACAAGAAAGCCCGGCCCCTATCATATGGACACCTCAAAGGGTATAACGGTAATCAAATACAAGGATATTCATGGTTAAGGATTACTGTGTCTACCTAAGTCAGAGTATTATTTAAAGAAGGAAGATGGTTCAAGATGAATTAACAACGAAGATACAAGTTCTGACTTGAAAGAAAATCATCACTCCCTAAGAACTAACAGCACGTTTGGTTCACGGAATGAATTTTGAGGTAATAGGAATGCTATTCCATAAGGAATGGAATAGGCAAGGAATAGAATAGGAATTGTATTCTATTGTTTGGTTCGCGGAAGGAATAGACTTTAGGAATTATATTACAGTTTGATTGGTTTAAGGAATAGAAATGAAATATGTTTTAAAAGACATAAATACCCTTATAAAATATGTAATAATAATAATAATAATAATAATAATAATAATAATAATAATACTAATAATAATAATAATAATAATAATAATAATAAGGACATTCATGTTATTATTAATATTATTATTATTATGTAATAATAAAATAAAACTTATAATAATAATATTAATAACAATAATAAGAAAAAAGAAATAATAATAATAATAATAATACAAAACAAAATTATATATAAAATAATTTTTTTAAAACACAAATTAGAGTTTTTGATCCAACATTGATAACTTATGAAGAAGAGCTCATTTGAGTTCCCCTATATAAGAGAAGCATTGTTTCTCTTTTGAAATTAACAACAGGATGAGGAAGCCTTAAAGAGCAAAAACTCATTCATTAAGGAGCTTTAATTGCTCTTAGTCACAAGTTTTTTTCAAAATAAAAATGTATTATTATTATTAATATTATTAATTATTAATATTAATATCATTTTTAATATATAAATAAATATATCTTTAAATAAACAAATATTATATATAAGGATTATAATATAATAAAAAAAGGGTATTTTTGGTACTATAGCATAAAAGCTATTCCCAAATACTCGGGAATAGCTAATACTAGGGGGGTCCCCTAGGAATGGCTATTCCCCCTGCAAAGGGAATAGCTCATTCCCGAGAATGCTATTCCCAGTAATAGAATGACGAAACAAACAATGGAATAGGTCTATTCCTGGGAATGGTATTCCATTCCCGACTTATTCCATGAACCAAACGCGCCGTAAAAGATCTACTCCGAGTACTTCGTTTTCTCAAGAAACAAGTTCTGGAAGTTTAAGTTGAAGAACTTGAGAAGCCAATCACTGATGCTTAAACTGTAGATGTAAACATCATGCATCTGTGGTGCAGTGTGGAGTGAGTCAGCGAGACGAACTGCGACAGAGCGGCTCTCCAAGAAAGGGACTTCCTTGGAATTCTTATGCACGTATTTCCATTCTCGGCAATCTACTATAGCCTTAGTTAGTTGGGTACTTACCTTGTGAAGGATCACTTAAGTGAGATTGTATCATCTCTTACCTTCTGTACATTTGGTATTGGAGACAGTGAATTAGACGCACTGATGGTTGTCTCCCCAGATGTGGATACACGTTGTGTCGAACTGATAACCAATATCTGTGACAGTTTATTTTATGCTTTTAAATTCCATCCGCACTTTAATCTCTATAGTGATGCATGATCTGAGTGATATATGGTCTAGGGTTTATGAATTTTAATCTCAATATAGGTTAGGCAGAAAGTAAATTAATCATTGTAGAATATTAGGTTTAGTAAAATTTCAGTGATGAACTACGCTAAGCCATATGGGCAACTATATATTAAGTTAGAATTTATTCAACACTAATTTGTATTTCGTGTCAGTTTTGTTGCTAATGTGGAGGCTAGGTGTAAATAATGTTAGTTGAATTTAAAAACAAATTGTTGATTGATGATCAGTTTCTAGCTATCTTTCAAAATTGAAATAAGGAAAACAACAATGAAAGGAATGCCATTAATAACTTTTGTCCATCAACCACAATAATGGTTCTAGTTTCAGACAAAGATCATAGTGGTTGTCCTTATATCCATCTTTCTAAATGATGATCTCCATGGCCATCGGATAGAAAATTTGATAAAAATCAACATGGTCGACAACAAGATTTTTGGACGACGACCTCCATGGTTCTCATAGTAGATCTTTAATTTCATAGTTTTTCCTTTTTAATTTCTTGATGAAAAAGCTATTAGAATCGGCAAGAAGAACTAATTGTGTTTCTTTACCATTTTAGCTTTTTAAAATGTTTTTTAGAAGAATATTTCATTGTCAAATCAACCCCAAATACATTTAAAACAAAAAAGTGACGCGGAAGCTAAATGAGTGCATACTTTGGCATTAACCTGTTAATAAGTTTATAATTGTACTTTTTTTGCCAATTTTACAATGAAGTTTTAAAAATAAATAAATAAAGGTTCATTTGTATTATTTAGCCACGTTCAAGTATTTATTTGGCCCTTAATTATATCTTAAATATATTATTCCAAATTTCAATTTCAATTTGTTTATAATGGTAATATAGTCAATATACACTTTGCTACGTTCATGTAGAGCCGTCAAAACGGGCGGGGCGGGCTCTAATTTTTTGAGCCCGTTTTAAGGCGGGCTTTTTAGCCCGCTCCCGCCTAACCCGCGGGCTTGGCGGGGCGGGCTTGGCGGGCCGGCGGGGCCCCGCCAAATGTATAATAAAAAATTATTAAAATAAATAAATACTACAATAGTAAATCTATAACATTTAATATGTCTTTTCATCTTGATTATATTACTAACATTAGTGTGTGTGTAATATATATATACACCCTTTTATATAATTAATGTAATAGTAATTGAATTTTGGTTTACAGTGTAAACTGTAAATCAAAATTCAATATATAATTACATTGAATTTTATAAACTAATTATATAATTATATAATTATATTAGTTTTCAATCTATAAATTAATACACTAATTATAATATACGGAGTATAAACTGTAAACTAACACTATATAATTATAATATATAGCTAACTGTACTGTAAACTAATACAATAATTAATATATATATATATATATATATATATATATATATATAATAGTTCAAAACATTAGTAAATTATATAAATGATTTGTTATTAACTTATGGATTAACACTTATTTATTAGTTATTATTGTGTTTAAAAAATTACAAATACATTACTATATGTTTAAATTATCCAAATTATTTTAGTATACACTTACTACATTTTTATATTAATTTTTATTTAAATTTAAAACTTTTAAAATTTGGCGGGCCCCCGCCAAGGCCCGCGGGCTTAAGGCGGGGCGGGGCGGGTTGCCTCTACTTAGGCCCGCTTTTTGGCGGGCTTTTTAGCCCGCCCCGCCACAAAGGCGGGCTTTGACGGGCTTTAGCGGGGCGGGGCCTGCCAGCCCGCATTGACAGCTCTACGTTCATGTGGAGTTGGTATTAGCATAAATTGGTAGAGATTGAAATTGATACGATTATTAATTAAACAACTATAATTTATAGCATAAACAAATAACATTCATTGAAATTGGGTTATCCAATAAAATTTGTCCAAAATAATTGTCTTAAATGGCCAATCACATGGCTCACAAAAATTTCAAGAGTAGTGAAACCCTAACTCCATAGCCCCGCCATCGCCACGACGAATTTCCCTGTTTCCATCCTTGCATCCCAACACCAACCTTTAACACCTTTTCCATCCACCATCATCTCCCCCTAACTTTCTATGATTGAACTCCATCAATACTTTTTTTTTTCTTCCATTATCATCATCACCAAATATTTAGTGAATTTTTAAGTTTTCAAGGCCCTCTGCGAACTATGATTAGATAATGTGGATGAAATGTTGTGGAGGAAGAGAACCTTTCGTCATTGTCTAGATTAGAACAAAGATGGAAGGGATGCTAGTGAAGGATGTGGGCAATGAAGTCTTCGTAGATTAGATGTTTTGTAAATTAGTTGTTAAATGATAGTTGATAACATGCAAAATGACTTTTTCAAAAAGATGATCGAAAAAAATTATTTTTTTAAAAAAATTTTACATTTTGGAGTAATAAGCTGTTACAAAAACCTAATTAGTCAAACAATTCATATTGACTGTTTAACAAAGTCAAATGGCTAACAGTGGTCAAACAAGTCAACATTGACTTATAAGTTAACTATGTTACCAAACAGGGCCTTTATCATCCTTACCTCTTGGTGTTAGAAGACAAGGTTGAACCTTGACCTTCCATGACTGTGGAAGACCATTCAACCATTCCTATCAACTTTGTTTTTGGTAAGTTGTGCTAAATGCATTTTAATTTTTTCTTAAGTTCAATATTTTATTCGAAACTTTTTCAGGTTTCTTAATGCAATTCAATTGTCTCTAATAGTTAAATTTGGCTCTTTTCCCTTTATGCTTTCAATAATTATTGCCATCACTATATTTCATCAATATTTGGTTAGAGTTGTCTTCATAATCCTTCTAACCAAAACTTACATGTCGCTAACCTCTAAACCTCTCTGCAATTACGAGCTAAAACCACTTGATCTACCATTTAGAACCCTAATTGTCTTTTTAATACCTTAGATTTTCGCCTTACAACTTGGAATTACTACTGCCTTTATTAGACCATAGATTTGCTTATTACAACCCTCTCCACAACCTAGAATTACCACATCAATCTACTAGTCAATATTCCAAATCCGCTATTCCGAGTAACAAAATCCTATTAGAGATTAAAAACTTCTTCACAATTAAGAGAATGAAAACAATGAAGAAAAGAATTGGAAGAAAGCTAACTACCTCAAATAAACAAAGAACATTATTAAAAACACGTTAACAATGGAAGAAATTACAATTATTTCATTTTTAGTTTCATAATACTTAAGATATATGTAATTAAATAAATTATTATTTTTGATAAGCGCCAAAAATAGCCATAGACAGGGTCTAAATTAGGACTTGAATGCAATGTTTGATGCCCATTTGGGATCAATTCGTGTATAATAAGCTTTGATGTGTTCATTCTTTCAAAACTCTACCATATGTTGTGTTTCGAAGCTATTCTCGTAGGACTAAACAAGACACGAGGCCAAAGGAAGAAGCAACGAAGAAGCGAAGCGGACATGCAACAGAGGCCTATACCTACTCCCACGCGTGGAGCACACGTGAAAAATATACAGAGAGGATTCACGCGTGTGTCCACGCGTGGACCCCGTGTGGGCGCGTTCAGTAAGGGAAAAACGGGAATGGCGAATGTTGAAGACTATATTTAAAGCAAACCCCAATATTTGTGAGGGGGATCTTGATTTGTTAGGTCTTATTTTCCTCTTCCCTTAGGGGAATTTCCCCACCCTTAGTTCTAGATTCTTAATTAGATAGGGAAATAAATTAGATCTGGGGTTGATTTTGAATTGAAGGTTGAAGGGTGTAATGTTGCTATCTCCTAGATTGGTAATCTCTACTCTATCTTTACATTTTCTTTAGTTTTAATTGCAATTTTCATTTTGATTTTTATTTGTTTATAGATTCCCTTTTGTTTTGATTCTTGCAATGATTAGCTAGCTTAGATTTGAGGGTTGGATGTTCCAATCTAGTTCTTATGTTTGATTTGATTCAATTCTTCCATTGAATCTAGAAATGTTGATTTAGGGTTCTTATATCTTGTGTGGTTGATGTATGTTTTGATTTGCTTCTATTTCCTGCCGGGATAGTTAGTGACGTTGGAGGAAGTATAGGTTGCGCCATAGCGGGTCTACACGAGTCTTACTCGACCACATCCCCGCCCTCGATTCGGGAGGATGAGGCCCGGGAGGAGTGGTAGACCAAGTGTTTGTTAAAATGCCCTATCCGAATGAGGAACCAGGAATTCGAGGTGTGACGCCACTTGATGATGGTGTCGTGGGTTCACTTGATCGAATCCTAGTATCAAACATGAGACCTAGATAGGATATCTCTCTCCTTGTTTACTTTGATTATTTGTCTTTATTTGCATTTGTTCACCTCTTATCCCATGACTTTCTTGTTCCTAAGTGATTCATGTAACTCTTGTCTCTTAACATCCTAAATGCCACACACTTGATTCGGTTTCAATTTGTCATCCTTGAGAATACGACACTCGGGGAACTTCTTCTCCGTTTTATCACTTTCCACCTCACCAACGCAAAACTAATCTATCAAAATGGCGTCGTTGCCGGGGATGACAAACGATTTTTTAATTGTGTTTTGACATCTAGGAAGTTAATTGTTAAGAGTTCTTGAATTTCTTTCTTTTTGCTTGTTTTCTTTTCTTATTTTTGGTACTTAATTTAAGAAGTGAGCACAATTGTCTTTGTTTATCTTGAGACTCACTTGCAACTACTTTTAGTTGCAAGGAATTGTTGTTGGTTAAGCTTTGTGCTGAAAATTTTTGTTGAAAATCAATTGGAAGCTTACCAATGAGTGCTTATATGTATCTCCATGGTTATCCATCCCATGAAGGACAATCTTTTAGAACTATTCCACCCCAAGCCTATGAACATCACCCCATTACCATCAATATCCCTATGGTTCCCTACCATCATCATACCACTACTCACCACCTCCATATCCTTGTCCTTATCATATTTATGAACCACACCCATACGCTACCTCCTATATGCATAATCAAGAAAGAGTTGATATTCCAACATCCCAATATGATGATGATTCGAAGAGCTTTAAAGCTTTATTTTGGGGAGTAGTTGGAGAGGAAGTGAATGCTTTCAAAAGAGAAGTGAAGAGTATTGACCACAAACTATCCAGTTAATGAAGGAGGTTGACCCAAGTTATGAACCGACTCCAAAGGCCATCACTCCTTCAAAAGATAACCCTTCATCATGCTATACCCATGAACCATATTTGTATCTCACCTCTTACCCAAACACCTATTATCCACCTCCACCACGATTCCATGAAAAACATACATAATGCTAGATAATTCTATGAAACACCACCCTCTATAGTCTACACCACATTGCACCCCTACCAATCCCTACGGAAGACTACCTTGTGAGGAACTCCCACCAGCCAAAGACGAGATTGAGATCTTGAAGGAAAAAATGGAAATGTTCATACAAATGGCCAAAGAGGACACAACCTAACTACTAAGGGTTGAACTCAAGAATGAAATGAAAGAATATCTTGTTACCCTCCGGGAGGAAGGTCTTCCATTAGAAGATATTGAAACAAAAATTCTAGCCATGACGGAGGATTCCATGAAGAAAATTTCACCTTGGGATGCTTACCCAACTATGGATGACCTCCCGAGTTTTGAAGCCAATCCGCGGGGTGTGAATGGGGTTGAAATAGGAAATGATTGCGAAGAGGTGAGTGTTGAAGAAATGAAAATGGAGAGTGATATTCTGGTGCTTGAAGAGATTTCAACTTCCGAGTTGGAAAATCAAAACGGGTACGATATTGAGAGTGAAGATGACGAAAACATTGAAGTCGTATGGGAAGATGAACAGCCAAAGCAAGATAATATTCTAGACTCTCTTTGCATTTCTAATTTTGAAAGTCTTAGTGCTCAAACTCCTTTGGAAACTACTTGTTTTTCTTATGAGGATGACTCCTTGTGTGAAGATGATTCCATTGTTTTTAGTAGTGAGGATTTAATGAGTGAGGAGGATAGCATGTCTTTTTATTCTTGTGAAAAATGGATTTGAAGAGTGTGCTAATCTTGTAAGGGAAGATGAGGAGCTAATTGAGAATGAAATAGAGGAAACTATGCATATTGGGGAGGTTGTCACTTTTGGCGAGTTCATGAAGGGTGAGTTGAATGTAAACACATTAGCTGAGGTAAACAAGAGAAATGACAAAATGGTTGTTCAATGGCATGCTAGCAACGAAAAGATTTTTAGGGGTGAGATTGAGGTAGAAAAATGGGGGAAGGTGTAAGCTATCTTTGAGAAGTTGAGGATAGTTGGTAATGCTCAATTTGGCCTAACCACAACATTTGTTTTCCCTTTTCTTGATTTTGAGTACAAGGGTGTTCTACATCTTCCGGCATACCTTGACACAAAGGTGGACGAGACGCTTGGTAAGGTCCCAAAATCAGTGTGCTTTAAAGGATAGCAAACACCGAGTCTAGCCAAATACGTTAAACGTGGCGCTCTTGGGAGGCATCCCAAGGTTATCCCGTAGATATTAATGTTTTATTCTTGTTTTTCCTCTTGTTTTTTTTTCTTGTTACTTTGTTTTCTTGCAATTTTTTTGTTAGGATTAGCCCCGTTTGAGCTAACAAAGCAAGTAACATGATTTGGGGGCACCATTGTTCCACAAAAGTGTCAAGGAGTCATGCAAAATAGCAAAGGAGATCAAAAGAGTGGAAAGTGGGAGAATTCTAGTAGCATCTCATGCCCACGTCCACGCGTGGACGCCGGCGTGGACAGGCACCAGTGACAGAAAAAATTTTCTGCGTGGAAAATTCTTTAAATGCCCTCACTCACTTCATATTAAACCTTCCACGAGAAAACACTCTCCAAAGGTAAAATTTCTCCATCTTTGTGCTCCAAGCTTAGTGAAATTCAAAGCCCATTCACACACAAAGATCACTCTAGAAGGAAATGGCTTCACAAGGATCATTCTCATGCCAAAACGAAAGGAGAGCCAAGAAGGGTATGGCACCAATGGAGGGGCCTAGTATTTGAGTACCTAAAGAGTAGAATGAGGATGCAAGAACCCCACACCGGGATATAGTTATGAGCAAAGCAATGAAGGATCATTTCTGATACATGTCACAAAGACCTATAACCCGGTGGAACTTCATACACTTGTCCGCCCTTAATTCTTTTAAGTGTCGGCAAGGGGTTGAGCGCCTTTTCCACCAACCATACTGGAGTGCCATTTTCGGATGGCGTCACGCCACGTTCACCCCGGCGGTTCACGAGTTTGTGACAAGTCTTGAAGTAACAGGAAAGAGCAGAGATTTGATCAGCCCCACCATCCGGTTCCGTCTTTTCAACAATGATCATCACATATCAATCAACACTCTAGGGCAACTCTTGGGGTTCTACAATCGAGACGATCAGACGAGGCATTGGTATAGAAGGCTCAGGTGGGACTTCGGGGACCTCAACACACCAAGAAAATATTGGGAATCCATAGCTAGACACAGAGTTGATTGCAGTGGTTCGAGAGTCCTTGGTTCTCAAATCAAAAGGGAATATCTCCGAGTAGTGAGAAGAGTGATTGCCCATTCATGGGGAAACCGACGAGGAAACTATGCAAAGGTGTACAAGGCAGATTTGTTTGCACTATGGAGTATGGATATAGAGAAACCCGTAAACATGGGCATGGTATGCTGTGGATGGCTCTTGGCACAACAAAAGGAAAAAGTATATGTTGTGTTCATAGGGCCCTTGGTAACCCGCTTGTGCATTGCATTGGGGTACCAAGCAAAGATCGACTGGACGGAATATAGGATGCCGGAGGCACAAATAGCCCCTATATCACATGAGGAGTTGGTTGCAATGAAGCTTACCTACACACTCAGGGTAAGGGAAGAGGCAGGGCCATCCAGGAGACCTCCACCTGTTCCACAAGTCCCAATTGCACGGCCCCGGACTCCATCATCATCCTCAACATCTCCAACAGCTTCTCTCCCTCGTCAAGCATCTTCTGCTACATCCTCTATACCCCCACCATCTCCGATCTCGTCACCTAGCGTTTCAACTTCTTCTGCACCGGTGGTTCCACCACCTACAGATCCAGCACCATCTTCATCTTCACCATTTTCTACAATGCCGGCACATTTCATTAAGGTAACCGATTAGGTGTCAATGCAAATCTTCCAATACCAACTGTACCTGGAGAGTTGAAGAAGCTATAAGAGTGGGAAGCAAGCCAAAGAGATTGGGAGGAAAGACGCCGCGATATCCTTGATGAGCAAAGAGTGAAGATGCATCGACTCTGGGGGGGGGGAGTATGAGAAGGCGCGGTCCAACCCACCCAAGTGAGAAGAAATTTGAAGAAAGAATGGTTACTTTGGAGATGAATGATTTTATTTGGCTTTGGATATTTGATGAAAATTGTGGATAATGAGTAGTTTGTTCGTTTAATTTCCTTTTCTTTGTCTTTTAGTTGAGAACATTGGTAGGTTGTTATGTTTTATCGTTGATGAAGTTTAATCTAGCCAAGGACGTTAAACATGGCGCTCTTGGGAGGCACCCCAAGCCAAAAAGAGAGAGAGAGAGAGAAATAACAAGCAAGAGAAGAGAGAGGCAAAAAAGGTAGAGATGTTGATGTTGATATTGATATTCTTTATTCTTTTCACTAACCTTTGATTGTAGGAATTTTTGAGGGGTAATGACTTTACAAGATGCTTCAATTGTCTAAAGGGGTGATATGCACGTGTTGGTATATTTTCTATCCCTTCTCATCTTTTTGGTACCCCGTTTGATTTTTAAAGTGTAGAAATCTTATCTATGAGTTTTGCTTGTTTGATACACATAGGATGAGCTTGACATGATTATTGATTCATTTATGGGTGCATTTTTTACTGTCCTAAGCCCGAAAGCACTTCAAAAGTGTGGAAAGGTGTTCTTTGTTTTCCCTATAGACCCTTGCTCCTTTTTCCACCGGTCCTCATGGCAACATCGAGGATGATGTTTACTTTAAAGTGTGGAAAGGATGCATTGCATGCTTAAAATGTTTATTACTTGAATTGATTGATTGCTTATGTTTATGGGTGTGTTTGACTCTAGGAGAGTGTGTCATTGTCTATACTATCTAGGAAAAGTTTTAATCATGTGCCAATAAAATTTTTGAAATATTCTTTGGAAGTTGCCTTTTACACCAAAAATTGAAATGTTTGGAACCAAAAAAATGTCAAATCTTTATATGCTTGCATGTTGTTCACTTCTTATTTTGTTGGGACCTTAGTCAAAGATCTTGTCTAGTGCTTGGGGGGGGGGTGATCGGCTTAAAGGCCTTGGCAAAATAGAAGGTGAACACCGTTTGAATTGCATACTTAGAATGGTGTGAATTGGTTGTCTAGTGCTTGAATTTGATCTGTAGAGATTTTTGCTTCCTTTGCATATTTGTCAAATTGAAATGGCACATGCTTAACACTTTTGGTAAATAGTGTGGGGAAACTCACACTCTTCGATTGGCTACACCCTTGAATCACTTGACCAATCAATTGATAGAGTAACATAACTATTTTTGGCACTTAAATGATTAGGGTTTAGATCGTGAATTGCTTGAGGACAAGCAATAGTTTAAGTATGGAAACTTTGATAAGCGCCAAAAATAGTCATAGAAAGGGTCTAAATTAGGACTTGAATGCAATGTTTGATGTCCATTGTGATCAATTCGTTTATAGTAAGCTTTGATGTGTTCATTCTTGCAAAACTCTACCATATGTTGTGTTTCAAAGCCATTCCTGTAGGACTAAACAAGACACGAGGCCAAAGGAAGAAGAAACGAAAAATCGAAGCGGACAGCAGGGGCCCACGCGTGGAAAATATACAAAGAGAATCCACGCGCGTGTCCATGCATGGACCCCCACGTGGGCGCGTTCAGTAAAGGGAAAACGGGAATGGCAAATGTTGAAGACTATTTAAAGCAAACCCCAATATTTGTGAAGGGGATCCTGATTTGTTAGGTCTTATTTTCCTCTTCCCTTAGGGGAATTTCCCCACCCTTAGTTCTAGATTCATAGATAGGGAAATTAGATTAGATCTAGAGTTGATTTTGAATTGAAGGTTGAAGGGTGTAATGTTGCTATCTCCTAAATTGGTAATCTCTACTCTATCTTTACATTTTCTTTAGTTTTAATTGCAATTTCCATTTTGGTTTTTAATTGTTTTTATATTCCCTTTTGTTTTAATTCTTGGAGTGATTAGCTAGCTTAGATTTGGGGGTTGGATGTTCCAATCTAGTTATTATGTTTGATTTGATTCAATTCTTCCATTGATTCTAGAAATGTTGATTTAGGGTTCTTATATCTTGTGTGGTTGATGTATTTTTTGATTTGCTTCTATTTCCTGCCGGGATAGTTAGTGAAGTTAGAGGAAGTATAGGTTGCGCGATAGCGGGTCTACACGAGTCTTACTCGGCCACATCCCCGCCCTCGATCCGGGAGGATGAGGCCCGGGAGGAGCGGTAGACCAAGTGTTTGTTAAAATGCCCCATCCGAATGAGGAACCGGCAATCCAAAGTGTGACACCACTCAGTGATGGTGCCATGGGCTCCCTTGATCGAATCCTAGTTGCATTGCCTAAAACCCCGTTATAGTATCAAACATGAGACCTAGATATGGCATCTCTCTCCTTGTTTCCTTTCTTTGCATTTGTTCACCTCTTATCATATGACTTTCTAGTTCCTAAGTGATTCCTATAACTCTTGTCTTTTAACATCCCAAATGCCACACACTTGATTCGGTTCCAATTTGTCATCCTTAAGAATACGACACTCGATGAACTTCTTCTCCGTTTTATCACTTTCCACCTCACCAACGAAAAATTATTTTATCAATTTTTTATGAGTATAAGAGTAAAATAGAATTAATGAAATATAAAAAAAGATTATATAAATTAAAAGGAAACAACCCAACAACCAACAAACATATATATAACGTTTTTATTATAAAATGTTAAAATTTTCATATTTTTACATCCATTTTGTTACATTTGAATTTCTAGGTTGAATTCTTCATTTCTAATTGGTTTATAAAAACCTAGCAACCTCATCTGGAGAAAAATCCATTACAATCTCCATACCATAAACAAAAGGAGGTAACACTGTTTTAAGTCTTCGAGGACTAGTCGTTAACCCAGATTCGTCCAAAGAAGAAGAAGGCGAAGGGACGAGCACATCATTATCATGGTTAACTGCTTTCTTAGAGCGAAGGTCCTCGATTTCCTCCTTGGAGTTCTCCAAAAGCCATTCTAGGGTTAAACCTGGTCTTTGGTGGCCAAGCAACTTCTTGAGTTCAAAGAATCGCTTAGAAAACTCACCAGGAAGTCGAATTCTCCTACCACGACCTATTCCACTTGATCGCCGATTGGTTTTTCTAGTCATTTTGGGTTTCTGTTCTTCCTCACTACTGACTCAGACATTTATATTCTGCCGACCACCTACCACCTTGAAAACATCACCATTTTATTTATTGATTTTCTAAATTTGCACTCTATTTTCTAAATTTGCAATTTTTTTTCTAAATTTGCAATTTATATAAATTTCAAACATTTAATATTTAACCTTTTTTGGATATAATCTTTTATAAACAATTTAAATCTAATTAATAATCTTGGGCCACATGATCTCAATTAAAATTTACTAAATTTGGTTCAAAATAAAGAAATCAAATGTAAAAAAGTAAAATAATAAAAAAATAAATAATTTCAAACTTTTTTTTTAAAAAAATAATAATTTCAAACTAAACCAAAATTGGTCATTCTAATATTTATCTGAACTAAATCAAAAATAAAACAATTTTTTTGTGAAATTGAACGTATTCTCGCATGAATATAGTTGTATGGTTTCGATTGTAGTAAAGTAATAGGATAAAGAGAAAGACAGAAATATAGAGGGAATCATCAATTTTTTTTATTAATCATCCTTCAATACAATATATACAAGATATAAAAAGTTCTAATATAACTATAAGATTATTAAGGATGAAGAGGTATTGTCATAATATAATACATCTAGTAATATCCACATATATTTATTTACAAAACTCTCTCTTGGACATTACTATATATCATGCTTGTTGGTTTTTATCTCCCACGGAATGGTCGAACGGCGGGCCAACACCACCGAAAAATCGACTAATTCTGATAGAAAATTAGAGTAACCTTTCGGTCCTCTTTCGATTGATTAATCGCCTTTGAATACAATAAGTTGCTTATAAGTGTGCTAGATTGCTTGTGTCTCTCGACCTAGAACCCCTATTTATACAAGCTAGGAGGGATTTCTCCCTTAGGAAACTTCTAAATCAATTTTAGGAACTTTTTCCTTATTACACTTTAAGCACTTTCATAATCTATCTCGACCTTCCCTTCGTATCTCTTTCCTTCCACCACAAAACTGTTAGAGAAAATCCTCTCTGACAATCGGAAATACAAGAAATTGGAAAACAAAAAACAAAACAAATTACAAGGAAAATTAATCCACGTAGGATTAAACAATTACTAATGATGAAGATACCACGCTGGGTTGAGTGGCCTTGGAAGTTGACGGGTGAACTGTATGGATTTCGGGGTGGTTGGAAGCACGAGTCGTGTTGTCACTGTCCTTAAAACCTTATTTACCGCCTCCCGGGGTGCTGGAGCGTTGCGGCCTAGGTTTCCCAGGATAAAACGTGCTACGATCTGCCGTTTGAGCACACAAACTTGGACCCGGCGAACTAAAACATGGGATGAACGCAAATGGCTTGAAGGAAAGGATAAGCAGAGTTTTGAGGGAGAAAGTGTTTCGTAGGTGTGTTCTTTGTAGCTTATTCTTCAAATCAGCTGCTTACCAACGAATATATAGTGAAGGATGGGATCATAGCATTAAATCTGGCATTTAATTTCCCATGTGTAACCTTTCCTCCACTAGCGAAATATTAACACCCACTAACTAATCCACTAGCAAGAATTAACTCTGAAATGATGATTGGAATTAATAGATTTAATTCCGTAATGCCAAGAGTCATTTCTTTCACTGGATCCAGTAGGTGAACGGTCGCAGTTAGAGAGGTCACTAGAGTCGCGGTACGAGACATCGTTCCAATCTGCGTACCTTCGAGACATCAGCGCTGGTTCGAGACATCAAGCAGTGCAAGCTGCAAGACATCGTATCAGCTGCGAGACGTCGCGGAGGTCCGCGAGACATCGGATGCGCGCGCCGACACGGGCTGCGCGACATCGCACTCGCACGCGAGAGGTCGACTCCGTCCACAAGACATCGAACTACCTCTCGAGAGGTCAATTCGTTTGATGTCTCGAACGAGAGATCAGTTCGATCTCATGTGGTCTGAGATGGAAAACTCGTTCGAAAATATGGCATAACTTAGCCCGCAAATTTTACGGACGACATTCGTGCCCGCAGGTGCCGGTGTACACGAGTCAAGCCTTTTTTAGGCTCAGTTTGGTATTTGATTTGCACCCCCCTCCCCATGCGCGCGAGAGAGAGCCTCTATGCCATACAAGTCAATTAGCTTTAAAAAGCTTCTTGTATTTATAGTGGTGCAAATATTCATTCCCAACCAATGTGGGACAAAGCTACATAAGCTTTTCCACACTTGAATTCCATCTCAAATGGGTCTACTTTGAGAATCAATTTCTCATTCACCCATTATCCATTTTGAGCGTATAATATATCGATCTCTTCGTCTAAGAACGAAGAACCCGAATCCACTTTGACCCGACCCAAAATCGGAAGTGGACCCACCTATATTTATACCACAAAATGGCCACTTAAAATGTCATTTTTAGTGCAATTTTTCAACAATCCCCCACATGAATGAAAATGATTTTCAAGGGAATTTTTGAAATCGGAAACAACTGCGTTCAACGGTCGATTCCTGCATAGCAAAGGTAGGTGTAACCCTTTGAACCTTGCCTCGTGAGATCTATTTACTCTACTGGCTGTACGGTAGAACGCGATGTCTTTGAACCGACTGCCGTTTGTGTAGACATTGACAAATCTCACACAGGAACCTTCCAACCACGTTTTGTTCTCATGACTGTGCCCATTTTGGTCGTGGGACACCGTTCCTGGTTCTGCAAGAGTTTCTAAAGAATTAAGCCCCTTCAATTCTCCTTTGAAGCGACCCTCACTTCTCTCTCAGATAGGTGATTCTTTCTCGAGTTTCCTGCAACTCAACATATGTCCATTTGACATTGCATACATAGCATATGTCAGATGACAATCGAATCATTAAAGCACTAGTGTGCTAGCCTCGATCGGGAGTCACTGTTTTAACGAGGAGTGGTAGGGAGTCTGGAGACCCCCACAGTGACACGCTATTCCATAATTTAGTTGTCCCATTGAACCTAGGTGCCAGCTAGGTTAGGTATCCACTATGGAATTTTTAGTCCAAGGGCTTTAGACCCATTCCTCGTGCCAACTTCTCGACAACTTCTTTGCTCAACCCTTTGGTTAGCAGATCCGCTATATTGTCTATTGACCTCACGAAGTCAATCGAGACAACACCAGTTGCGAGGAGTTGTTTAATGGTATTATGTCTACGACGCATATGTCTAGACTTACCATTATAAATCTGACTCCGTACTCTCCCAATTGTTGCTTGACTATCACAATGCATACAAATTGGAGGTACAGGTCTTTCCCAACTTGGAATATCTTCCAAAAAATGGCGTAGTCATTCAGCCTCTTCACAACACTTGTCCAAGGCAATCATTTCTGATTCCATTGTGGACCTAGCTATTACTGTCTGCTTGGAAGATTTTCATGCAACGGCTGCACCGGCTAGTGTAAACACATAACCACTCGTGGATTTAGAATCCTTAATGTCAGATATTCAGCTAGCATCGCTATACCCTTCAAGTACAGCGGGATATCTTACATAGTGCAGTCCGAGATCACGACTGTACCTCAAGTATCTCATGACCCTTACTATTGCCTTCCAGTGAATCACACCGGGATTGCTAGTATACTTGCTAAGTTTACTAACAGCAAAGGCAATATCCGGCCGTGTACAACTCATAAGATACACCAGGCTACCAATTACCCGAGCATATTCTACTTGAGAGATACACTCTCTGTGGTTCTTGATTAATTGAACATTTGTATCGAATGGTGTATTAGCCAATTGATTATCATCCTTGTTAAATTTTTCAAGGATTTTATCAACATAATGAGATTAGCTCAACACAAGACCATCAGGTCTTTTAATGATTTTAATCCCGAGGATTAAATCAGCCAAACCCATATCCTTCATGTCAAATCTTGCATTTAACATGTTATTGGTAGACTTGATCATTCGATCATTACTACCAATGATGAGTATATCATCCACATATAAACCAAGAATGACATAACCATCTACCGTTTCCTTAACGTATATACATTTGTCACTTTCGTTTATTTTGAACCCATAAGTTAACATTGAGTGGTCAAACTTCTCGTGCCATTGCTTAGGCGCTTGTTTCAAACCATAGAGCGATTTAACTAATTTACGTACTTTCTTTTCTTGGCCCGGAACCACAAACCCTTCGGGTTGATCCATATAGATTTCCTCATCTAATTCGCCATTTAAGAAAGCTGTTTTCACATCCATTTGATGAACTTCCAAATTCCGCAATGCGGCTATGGCAAGGATCATCCTAATGGAGTTTATTCTCGTCACAGGAGAATACGTATCGAAGTAATCAAGGCCTTCTCGTTGCCTGTAACCCTTGATTAGAAGTCTAGCCTTATACTTCTCGATGGAACCATCCGGATTCATTTTCCTTTTAAAGACCCACTTGGATCCTAAAGGTTTACACCCTGGAGGAAGATCAACAAGTTCCCAAGTGTGATTCTGTAGGATAGAATCCACTTCACTTTTGATCGCTTCCTTCCACATTAGACCCTCCGTTGAAGTCACAGCTTCTTTATAAGTCCGAGGTTCGTTTTCAATCAAACAAGAGAGAAAATCTGGTTCATTTTCTATCAAACAAGTTAGAGTATTCGAATCATACTCTAACAAGTAAGTTAGAAAATCGGGACCATATGATTTTTCAACTCTCGCCCATTTATTACGTCTCGGCTCGGGCTCGGGTTCTTCCTCAGAATACCCGACACCATTGTCCATAGTAAGATCAACCTCTCGAAGTGATGTATCTGGTCCGTCCATCTCTCGAAGTGACATAATCAGTCCGTCGACCTCTCGAAGTGACATACTTGGTATGTTGACCTCTCGAAGTGACATACTTGGTCTGTCAACCTCTCGAAGTGGCGTACTAGGTCTTTCGTCAGACCTACAAGGAAATACATTTTCAAAGAAACTTGCATTCCTTGATTCAATTATAGTGTTCTTATGTACGTCCGGATTATGGGATTCGTGTACTAAGAACCAATAAGCACTATTGTTGTGTGCATATCCAATAAAGATACAATCCACCGTCTTAGGACCTATCTTTATTTTCTTAGGTGTTGGAACCAAAACTTTGGCAAGACACCCCCACACTTTGAGGTATTGGTAGGAAGGTTTCCTACCTTTCCACAGCTCATAAGGAGTCTTATCGAGCTTCTTGTGATGTACCTTATTTAAAAGGTAATTACTTGTCAAAATCGCCTCACCCCACATGCTTTGAGGTAGGCCCGAACTTATAAGCATCGCATTCATCATCTCTTTCAATGTACGATTCTTACGTTCGGCAACACCATTCGATTGAGGTGCGTAAGGTGCAGTACGCTCGTGTATTATTCCAACACTCGCACAGAAGTCACCGATAGGTACTTCGTACTCACCACCTCTATCGCTTCTAACCTTTTTAATCTTTCGATTAAGTTGGTTTTCCACTTCATCCTTATAAAGAATGAATTTTTCCTTGGCTTCGTCTTTGTTCTTTAGCAAATACACATAGCAAAAACGTGTGCAATCATCGATAAACGTGATAAAATATTTATTACCACCTCTCGTTTGAATCGATCTAAAATCGCACAAATCGCTATGTACCAATTCTAGTGGCTCAGTCTCCCTTTCAATCGATTTGAAGGGAGTTTTAGTTAGTTTTGCCTCAACACAAATTTCGCACTTATTTGTATTAACTTGAAAATTAGGGATATGGTTCATGCTAATTAATCTACGCATAGAATTGAAATTAACATGACCTAGTCTACCATGCCACAAATTGGAAGACTCAAGCAAGTAAACGGAATTAACTTTGCTTTTATTGATAATCGGCATTACATTGAGCTTAAAAAGCCCGTCAGTTACATAACCCTTACCAACAAACATCCCTAACTTTGACAAAACTACTTTGTCCGATTCGAAGACCATCTTGAATCCATGCTTGTTCAACAACGAACCAGAAACAAGATTCTTCCTAAGGTCCAGAACATACAAAACATTATTCAATGTTAGTTCCTTCCCGGAAGTCATCTTCAGAATCACCTTGCCCAC
Organism: Ipomoea triloba; assembly: GCF_003576645.1. Lineage (NCBI taxonomy): Eukaryota > Viridiplantae > Streptophyta > Magnoliopsida > Solanales > Convolvulaceae > Ipomoea > Ipomoea triloba. The sequence goes on from NC_044922.1 coordinate 16,015,775, forward strand.
GCCCTCAACATTGGACTGAGCAGAGTTTCCCATCCAGACCTTCTCACCCTCAATGGCTTCAAAGGTGCTGAACATCTCCCGGTTACAGCATAGATGTTTCGTTGCACCGGTGTCGATGAACCACTCGCGTGGGTTGGAGCCCACCAGGTTCACCTCCGTGACCATAGCCGAAAGGCTAATCTCCGCCACTTTTTGGCTCATATCACCAACCATGTTGGCTTCAGAACCCTTGTTCTTTTTCTTTGGAGCCTTGCACTCCATGGACTTGTTGCCCGTCTTGCTACAATTGTAGCATTTCCCTTGGAACTTGCCCTTGGAAACACCACCTTTCGGACCCAGCTTTTTCTTGCCCTTCTTGGCCTTCTTAGAGCTTTGCCCGTGCTCCACCACGCTGGCTTTGGCACCTCCCACGAGAGGTCCTCTTCCATCACTGGTCTTGTTCCCTTCCTCAACACGAAGTCGCTGGATCAGGTCCTCCAGACTCATCTCATTTCGCTTGTGCTTCAGGTAGTTCTGATCTTGAAGTCCTTCCATCCTAGAGGCAGCAAGTGGATCATGGACGCCACTTGGAAGGCTTCACTGATTGGCATGCCCTCGTCACGAATCTCGTCAAAGAGTAATTGCAACTCTTCAACTTGACTAAGCACGGTTTTTGAATCCACCATCTTGAAATCAAACAACCTGCCAACAACAAATTTCTTGGCCCCGGCGTCCTCGCTTCGGTACTTGTGGTCCAAAGCTTCCCACAGTGCCTTAGCCGAGCCAATTTTACGATAAACATCGTAAAGGGAGTCAACCAACCCATTCAGAATGTAGTTGCGACAAAGGAAGTCAGAATCCTTCCAAAGCCCAACCGCCATTACAGAATGAGGGTCTTGTTCCTTCACCACTGGAACCGTCTCGGTCAAGAACCTTGACAAGCCGAGAGTAGCGAGGTAAAACAGCATCTTTTGCTGCCACCTCTTGAAAAAAGCTCCCGAAAACTTGTCTGGGTTTTCAGCCGCCGAACCACTTGGTACTGTAGGTACCCTCATCGTGGGGATATACCCCTCCGAACTGACACCCCCTTGTGAACCTACGTTCACTGGTGCCTAGGACTGTGCAACATTGTTGCCGTTCCCCCCGCTGTTGTTTTCAACAACATTAGGATTTTCATCCCCAAGGTTGGCTACTGGCAACACGTTTTCCATTTCTTTCCAGAAATCCGAGAGTTAGAAGGAGAAGAAGAAATAAGGTTTTAAGAATGTTAGAGAAAATCCTCTCTGACAATCGGAAATACAAGAAATTGGAAAACGAAAAACAAAACAAATTACAAGGAAAATTAATCCACGTAGGATTAAACAATTACTAATGATGAAGATACCACGCTGGGTTGAGTGGCCTTGGAAGTTGACGGGTAAACTGTATGGACTTCGGGGTGGCTGGAAGCACGAGTCGTGTTGTAACTGTCCTTAAAACCTTATTTACCGCCTCCCGGGGTGCTGGAGCGTTGCGGCCTAGGTTTCCCAGGATAAAACGTGCTACGATCCGCCGTTTGAGCACACAAACTTGGACCCGGCGAACTAAAACGTGGGATGAACGCAGATGGCTTGAAGGAAAGGATAAGTAGAGTTTTGAGGGAGAAAGTGTTTCATAGGTTGTTCTTTGTAGCTTATTCTTCAAATCAGCTGCTTACCAACGAATATATAGTGAAGGATGGGACCATAGCATTAAATCTGGCATTTAATTTCCCATGTGTAACCTTTCCCCCACTAGCGAAATATTAACACCCACTAACTAATCCACCTTTCCCCCACTAGCGAAATATTAACACCCACTAACCCACTAACTAATCCACCTTTCCCCCACTAGCGAAATATTAACACCCACTAACTAATCCACTAGCAAGAATTAACTCTGAAATGATGATTGGAATTAATAGATTTAATTCCGTAATGCCAAGAGTCATTTCTTTCACTGGATCCAGTAGGTGAACGGTCGCAGTTAGAGAGGTCACTGGAGTCGCGGTACGAGACATCGGATGTCGCGGCGCGACATCGACTCCGTCCGCAAGACATCGAACTACCTCTCCAGTAGGTGAACGGTCGCAGTTAGAGAGGTCGCAGTTAGAGAGGTCACTGGAGTCGCGGTACGATGTGTGCAAGCTGCGAGACATCGGATGCGCGACATCGACTCCGTCCGCAAGACATCGAACTACCTCTCGAGAGGTTAGTGCGGGTCGCGGTACGATGTGTGCAAGCTGCGAGACATCGGATGCGCGACATCGACTCCGTCCGCAAGACATCGAACTACCTCTCGAGAGGTTAGTTCGTGCCCGCAGGTGCCGGCGTACACGAGTCAAGCCTTTTCAGACTCAGTTTGGGATTTGATTTGCACCCCCCCCCTGCGCGCGAGAGAGAGCCTCTATGTCATACAAGTCAATTAGCTTTAAAAAGCTTCTTGTATTTATAGTGGTGCAAATATTCATTCCCAACCAATGTGGGACAAAGCTACATAAGCTTTTCCACACTTGAATTCCATCTCAAATGGGTCTACTTTGAGAATCAATTTCTCATTCACCCATTATCCATTTTGAGCGTATAATATATTGATCTCTTCGTCTAAGAACGAAGAACCCGAATCCACTTTGACCCGACCCAAAATCAGAAGTGGACCCACCTATATTTATACCACAAAATGGCCACTTAAAATGCCATTTTTAGTGCTATTTTCCAACAAAAACTCCCTTTAGGAAACTTCCATATCGGCCTACTTCACCCCACCTTTCCTACACCGCCTTTCTTGCACCGCCTTTCCTTCCCCAACCCCTCCTAGGTCAGTTCGGTCCGACTTACCTTCTTCTTACTTCTTTGGGCCGACCTTTCCTCCATGGAATAGAGCGATTCCGCTTCAATTATTTGTTGGGTTATTTGAGTACTCTCTTTGTCAACCAATCCCTAAGTAGTTAATATAATTAGTTTCAAATTATTTTAAAATTTTTTTTCATAGTATTAATAAAATACTTGGTAAATAAATATATAACATTATTTTGTACTATAACTTTGATATTTAATTACAAGATATTGTAAAAATAAGATAATGGACAATGTAATGAATATTAATTGATAAATTTGAATGTAAAGAATCTTTGCATGAGAGAAAATAAAGACAATATAACTAATAAATTATTTATCTTATTTAATTTAATTTTTTGATAAAATACTTTTTTCAAATATAGGTATTGTAGACACATAATTCTAAATTAAAGAAATACATATGTATCATTTTTTGTTGTAGCTACTAATTTATTTAATTTAATAAGAGTAAATAGAGTGAGAAACTTAATTATGTCAAATTTGATTGAGATGTGGTTCGAACCTAAGATCTTTCTTATAGAAATTAATGGGTAAGTTAAAAGTTAACGGAATATTAACGGAGAAGAGAATATTTAACGGAAAACTTAACGGATAATCATAAAAGTAAGGTTAAATTAGGTAATCTCTATTAATAATATTAATTTGAATTATTTTAACCATTTATTTGATTAAATAATTCATCTGAACCATCCATTTGATTAAATAATTTGACCGTCATTTTTTCTACCCATTTTAAGCATAATTCTCTTTGACTCTTATTAGTATAGTAGATATATAATACTTTAAAATCAAAGTGTAGGAATTTAAGAAGAAAATATATAGTCATTTTCGGCGTAGAGAGTGGGGGGCCACATGATTTTTTGCCGTTTACACGAGTAGATCACCACTCATGCTGGCCCTTGGGCGCTGGCTCCAGCCAGAGGGATCTTTTTGCAGACTGGACAAATGCCTACTGGCCTATCACTGAGCCCTCTTTGGAGCCATTCAAGTGCCAACTTTTACATTTTCTTTTTTGTTTTTGGAAACAACTTTTACATTTTCATTACCCTAATTTTCCAAACCAAAGTCCTAATCACTTTGTAATATCCCTGGTGGAATTCCACGTGGCGTCCCCTGGTTAGCTGCCTCCCCAAATCCCACGTGGAGTAGGGGTGTGGTCACGTGGCCTCCCCTGTACTTTCTGGGCTATGGGCCATGGCTGCTAATGGCCAGGAGGTTTATGCTTTATGCAGTGTGTGTGAGAGTAGCTTTCTAAATCTTAGGACTTTTTTTTGAAGAATTTGTATTGTTCAAATGGCTAGCTAGATAGATCTCCTATCAAATCACAAATCATATCATATCTTAGCTCTTATCCTCCCTCCCAAAATTCTCTACCTCTTTGCTACATGCACACATTTGATCATATTCCCCACAACCCGCACTTTCATAAGATATGGTGAATAACTATTTTCAACAAAAATCATACATATATATACAATGACTTCTTGGTTTGTCATTTTGTATTGTATATGCTTTTTTTCTTTTTCAGTATAGTGAAAATAACAAATCAATTAAGAAAACTGCACATCGCACTATTAAAACACTATACACCATCCAGTGATGATAAACTCAGAATACAAAGGCCAATCTTGCAACTTGGACCTGTCGAAGTAATTTAACCTCTTTCAAATTTGCCCTGAAATTAATGCGTAGGGCATGTTTCTCGTATCAAAAAGTCATGAGTCCACTTTTTGCCAATATATATAAAATAACAATATTAGTAAAAAGTAAAGACACACACAAGTTTTCACAAGTAATACTTATAGAACTCACAAAGTGCATATTAACACTAGATGAAAAACATAAAAAGTTGCCACACCTACCCATGTATGCAATTGCATACATCAATAGCTGCCTAAAGGTGAATTTGAATAAACTTTTACCTTGAATATGATTTATACACTATATTATTACCTAAACTCATTAAATTATTGTGCATAATAAGTCACATGATGTGATACTTATCTAGATTTTATGAGATTTTACGAATTTTCTTTAATAAAAGATCGAATAAGTGACACATGAAGAGATGATCGAATATATTAACTTTATAAGATTCGTTAATCAAGATATTTATTATTTATAACAAAAGTATATATATACTTAAAGTCATAACAACAACAAATAATAAAGCGTGAATTGAACCAACGGTCCAAAATGCGTACGTACAGATATAATTAAGATGTAAAAAGATTCTTGTCCACCCTATATATATATAATAAGAGTGTGTTTCTAGACAGGCATTGAAGAGCAAAGATAGTTCGAGAAATGGGTTTTAACCTAACCTCTATATAGAGGGATATATAAGGAGATGAGATCTAGATAGAGAGTGACAAGAAACCCAAAATGTTTCTTTATCTGCATTTGCACCTGCACCTACATACACTACTGCAACTCTTCCATTCATACATACATACATTCTGTGTGGTGAAGGAGAAGAAGATGAAGATAGGTGCGGGAGCAAATGCAGATGAATATCACTTTGGATAAAGTTCAGACTTCCATCCTAAATCACTGTTCATCTTCCTCAAAACTCACCAGACAACACATCCGGCCGGTACGTACAAGCTAAGGATGTCTGTAGTTTTGTCTTCATTTGTCTTTGTCTACGTGTTAGTAATTATTGTTTGATAAAATTAATGATGTTTTTTTCCCTATAAATTATACATAGCTACATAAGCCTGCCTGAAGGTTAATTTTCAAGATTTATTTTCCATTCACTCAATAAGTTACAACGGTTCGATTCATGGGTTTTGAACTCTACTATCAGATTTAAATTTAATTACGTTATTTGATTTATTATTTTTTTGTGTATTGAAATGAGATTCAAATTATGAAGGAATGAAAATTATGAAATTCTACTTTTATTTCTTGTAATGGAAATGAAGAATTGGAAAATATATATATATATATATTACTTTCAATTTTCAAGTCTTACACATACATATTATTTTAATTCTGACTCCGATTTCATTCACCACCAAATAAAGAATCTACTTTTGCTAAACTTCATTTCAATTACTGAATATGAATTTAATTTTAATTTTAATTCTAATTTTGATACTCCAATCGAGCTCCTCCTTAGTTCATCCGAATAGCAGTTTAATCTCAAGATATATATAACTCCACATGATTGTAAGTATATTTTTTCTACATACCTTAAAGATTATTACATCTGGAACTTGGTCATTTTCTGGGCAATCCTTTTGATTCTTGGCAATGACTTCACAACCTAAGAAACATGAATAGTGGCAGAATCAAGATTTGAAGAAAGGAAGATAAATCTATATATAAATTTTATAATAATTGATAAATCTATATACCATCAGGTCAATGGTATGTACGTTAACGTTTTTATAATAATTGATGAGTCACATCAATTTCTATCAACTCTATATATAAATCTTAAAAAATATTCAATCTAACATTTTTTTTTCTTAAATAGTTAAATTCGATAAGAAAATATATATTGTACTAAAAATATGGAAATTTATTACTGTATATAATAGTACTTTATACTACAAATTTATATATAAATTTGTTTATTCTATTTATTAAAAGAACCATAATTGAGTCCATACTGTCTTGTGGGTTTTGTTTGTTTGTTTGTTTGTTTTTTTTTCCTTTTTTTCCTTTTTTTTTTTTTTACTTTTTATTATTTTTTTGGAAGTATTTGAAAGCTACACATAATTAGAGACAATAGTTATTGGGTGGACCATGGCACACAACTATGTGGATTACGATCAGAAAATGACGTCATTTTATGTAATTTTTTTCAAGCGACCCACTGCAACATACATTTTTATAACTCATAATGTACATTATTCTAAAGCATAACATATATTATTCTAACGCATAAAGTATATTATCTTACCCCAAAAGTTTCGTTATTCTGACACACAATGTACATTATTCTAACATATAAAGTATCTTATTCTAACACATAATATACATTATTCTAACACATTATTTTAACTCATAAAATTCAACAATGTTATTTTGGATAGTGGTCCACATAGCTGTGCGGACCAATAATTTTCACATTTAACATTTCTTAACACTAAATTTTTATTTTAATATTTACACACAAACAAAAGTTACTCCGTATTTATTGTATAGATTTAGAATACACATAACCTGGTGGTGTGATTGAGTAGAAGAGACTCATTCGTCCTTTACCAAATGTCCAAATATCAATGGATTGATTTGGGTTACCAAAAAAAAAAAAGTGAATACATACATAATTTTCATTCTATTATTTCTATATGCATATACTATAATCATTACTTTATTATGTTAATGAATTGATTTTTGTAGAAAATGAATTGATTTTTGTTTTTTTTTTTAAATACAGCTATAAAAATAGAATAAAAATAATGAAAGAAGGAATTAATTTTAAATTATATAAATTAATTGGATTTTGTTGAAACAACTCAAACAAGTTTTACTAGATAATACTCCGTACCAATTATGACTTTCTATTTTTTAAAAATAATATTTTTACATATGATAATTTAGGGGAAAATAACACTTTTGGCCTTAAATTATTTTACTTTTCAAAATTTGGTTCCTGTTAATTGATTTAAACATATTTAACCCTTAATTGTACATTATGTTATACTTTCAGTTCGTGGTATTATATAATTATCAAACTCCGTTAGCAAACTATTTTTATGAGGTCATTTTTGTCATTAAAGAATCAATATCCATGGTTAAAGTTTCACTCTATCCTTGCGAACGTCATCTTTTATAACCATGAATATTGCTTTTAATTAAATGATAAAAATAACCCCATACGTTAATGGTGTTTAACAATTATATAACACTAGAGACCAAAAATACAATATCATGAACAATTAAGGAGCTAAATTTGTTTAAATTAATTTATATTGACTAAATTTTCAAAAATGAAATAATTCAAAGATCAAGAGTGTGGTTTTTCCATATTTTATCAGTTCCTATAATACGAATGATAAATCCTGCTAATAAATAACCAAAATACCACCACCCAAAAAAAAAAAAAAAAGAATCAAAAAAAAATTTGATATATAGTTTATATATATTCAATAACAGCCACACTTAAAAAATTTTGTTTGATACTAACAATTTAATACATACATAGGCCGTATACAAACATTTAGGCCCTGTTTGGTAAATGGTTGTTGGCTGTTTGGGTTTGAATGAATGATTTGTTGATAATATTGACTAATTATATAAAATTGTTTGATAAATTAGCTGTTAGCTGATAGCTGTTTGGTATAATTTTTTTTCTCAAAAAGCTAATTGAAAATGCTACTTTGAGTAGCCTTTTGAATTTTAACATTTTGGAGTTACAAAAAGCTTATTAACCAAACAATTAATAGTGGTCAAATAAGCCAAAATTGACTGATAGGCTGATTATTTACCAAACAGGGTGTTAGACATATAGGCTAGTTGATGCACATCTCATGATTTACCTCCTCCACCAGAACAGTAACAATAAAGGACTCTTAAGTTTAATGTTCAAACTTATACATACCTAGTTCACAAAATCCATTGCAACTTAAAATTATGGGACATATTTTATTATTTGTTAGTGTACGTACTAATTTAATAAAGTTTATAATGATAATTATCATGATTATCAATTATCACAATATATGTTTTTGTAACTTAGACTTGAACGTACTAATGGTTCAAAATAATTTGAGTTAACCATTGTTTCGTGAATTAAATTGTATAAAATTGAAGTAAATAGTATATAGCAAGTATATTTGTACTTTTAAATCTTGTATCATCATCATCATTCATTAGTACAAAACTGCTCATCCCCGACCTTTATACAAGAGTTGCGTATCCTAAGGTCTTAGAAAGCTTGAGCTTTTCGTGGCCCTTGTTGTTGAGACATGAAAAGTTGATAATCTGCGGCTCTAACAACTAAGCAGGGAAACTATAACAAAACCCAAAAGAGAGCATAAATGAATGTATGTACCCCGAACAGATGTTGGCTGAACCCTGGAGCTTAACTCATCTCCTTAGGAACCAGATCTACAGCCGTTCAAATCGAGATTTTGCTTCCATTCAACGTGCGCGTAGACGCCATTTGCTGCCTTCCACCGCCGATGACTTATGATGTTGCTGTAAAACGTTGCCACAAGGGAGCAATACAGAGAGAAGGAAGAAGATGGGAGGGAAATAAAATAACGTTTAAAAGGAAAGAATTAAGGTTTCTGTTATTTATAATAGGTAAGTCGTGTATGTATAAATTTGTATATATTTATCATATTGTTACATATGATGTACCGGAGAGAGAAAAAATATAAAGATAAAAATGCACTCAAGGGATGCATGTTGAAAAAAGTAAAAACGCACCCCACAATGTTGTTTTTCCTCTCAATTTCTAACACAATGTGTCACATTTTTGTATTCTAAAAATACCCCAATCACCGAAATCAACCCCGGAGCAGTCCTCCCTCTTTGGTCAGAGTACCTCTTAGCCGATAGGTTTACCTTTATTTTGTTGAATTTGAATGTGTCAATTGTTATATCACGGACCATGGTCCACAAAGCTTTGTAAATAAAGAAACGGCTGTCGTCACATCTTAACGGAGCTCCATAAATGAAACTACATTTCATCTCAAATGATATTGCCTCACATTTGTTTTTATATTATTAAATGAAACTATCGTTATATCAAAATGAAACTATGGTATAATTGTGTTGAAAGAAAACTGCAGTGTATATTAAATGAAACTGAATAACTGTTTCACATATTTGAGTGTATATTATCCAATGAAACTATAGTTATATCGAAAAGAAAATGTAGTTGTGTTGAAAGGAAACTGCAGTGTATATAAAATGAACTGAATAACAGTTTCACATATTTGAGTGTATATTGTCCAATGAAGCTGTAGTTATATTGAAATGATATTGTGGTTGTGTTGTAATGAAACTATAGCGTATATAAAATGAAACTGAATAACATTTTCATATATTTGAGTGTATAACGTCAAATGAAACTGTAGTTATATTGAAAAGAAACTGTAGTTGTGTTGAAAAGAAACTACAGTGTATATAAAAAGAAACAGAATATGTTATACATACAGAGTTACTTTTTGCGGAACGGTGTGGAACATGTGTCATTTCTTTTCATTAATCAAAGTGGTGCCTTTTTGATGCATGGACTACCATGCACTATGGACCGCGGTCCACCCTCCACAGTAAAATTTGCGACTGCGAGCAAGAAACAACAAACAATAGAACATATACAAATTTGCTCTAAAATGCTCCACCTTATTTTATTATAGAAAAAAGTGTCAAATTAGCCCCTAAGTATAGTGAATAGTGCAATTGAGCCTCCCAAGTAAAAAAAACTCCATTAAAACCCCCTAAATCGGCAAAAAAGTGCAATTGATTCCTAAATAAATTGTTTAGCATGTTACTACTCCTTCAATTGAAATTAAGTGCAAAACTTTGTACACATTTAGTCCTGCTATCGAATTAAAGTATTTTAAAAATAATTTTAATAATTTTTAAATATTTAAAAAAAAAAGAAAAAAAAAAGAAGCAAAAGTCGGCAATCCTCAGTCGGACTCAATTACATTTTTTTGCAAGTTTAAAGAACTTTAATGGAATTTTTTTTTACTTATAGCTCAATTTCACTATCTACTGTATTTGGGGCTAATTTGATACTTTTTCCTTTATTATATCACTATAATAATAGTATAAAGTATAAGCATGTTTGTTTTCAAAAAAAAAAAAAAGAAAGTTTAATACGGAGTAGCATAAATTGAAAGATTTGCCGTAGTATTTTGAATTTGCAGATAATCCAATTTGCAGATAATCCGGAGACAACCCGAAAATCACGAGGTGAGAGCTCTCTCCCCTTCGACCTTCGTTTATGAACCCAAAAAATGGCTACTTCACTCACCAAAGTCGCCTCTCTCCTTCGTTCAACAACTCTCACTCACAGATTCCCTTCTCTCTCTCCACTCCCATCCCGAATCCCTCTTCTTCTTGCCCCCAAACCCGAGGTCCCTTAAATCCACTCTACTTTGTTTCTTCACTTGTTTCTTCTCTCAATTTATCATGCCCATTTTTTGTTTGTATCTATTTTGCAGGTTCTGAGTCGTCCTAGGTTCGTATCCTTATCGATGGCTTCAGGGTCGAAAGAATCGCCTTCCAATAACCCAGGTCTTCATGCTAACCCTGATGAAGCTACAAAAGGTTACTTCTTGCAGCAAACTGTAAGCCCTGTCCTTCAATGTTGTCCTCATTATGTGCGATATATTATGCTTTTTAGCTATTTATGTTGGTTTATTTATTTATTTTGTTATGATAGGAATGTATAATAGTTAGTGTCTTCTAAATTCGTGTCAGAAATCTTGCCAGTATTGGACATTCACTTTGTTACTTCACTTTTCTAGTAGTTTAAGAATCCTAGATATAGAAGGATTCCAATAGTGTAATCTTCATGCAATCCAATAGAGTGTTCATTGTTCAATCCAATATCAATATACAGTTCATAGAATTCTGTTCTATTGGAATGCCTATAATATATCTCTCGTATTCTTGGGTTATTCTCTCTTTTTGCTCTGGCCTTGCTTGTGGGTGGTGGCCCTTTGTTACCTGCACCATCCCATAATTTCACTTAGTGTCTAACATATTTCTTTGATTTTTTTGGTGAGCTCAGATGTTTAGGATTAAGGACCCAAAAGTCAGTCTTCAGTTCTACTCCAAAGTGTTGGGCATGTCGTAAGTCTTCTTGCCTTGTCCTAGGATTTTCTGTTCTCCCTTCTGTTCATGGTTATGTGCATTTATGATATTGTTAGAATTATTCATGCAGATTGCATTTTGTGTTATAATGGTAAATTTGCTGAATTGGAGTCAAAAATTTTAATCTTTGTTGGCTATGCTAATGTGTTTGTTGTGGAATTGGCCTTTCTCAATGCGGTAACATCATGCCTGTTTATTACTTGGGAGTTTGGGCTGTGGGGATGGGGGTGATTGCTGTTGTGTGGTGGCATTATTCATGACTTAGAAATGAAGGATTCTCTGGCAAGAATCTTGTTCATGTTGCAGTTTTTGAACTTCAACTGTGTACAGGAATACAAAGTATTTTTTTTTTCTATTTATAATAATGTCTTTTGAGGCAGGAGTGCAGTCTTGTTATTCCCAATAAGAATTTATATTAGTATGTGTGTATGAATCATCATGCAGTGATTATCTGTGTGTATTTGGTTGTAATCTTTAAAGTTATGTTTGCAAAATTATCCAAATGGAAAAAAGTCAGAAAAGAAAAATGTAATGAGGAATTTTACATACTGTATTATTTTATTTTATTTTACAATTGTAGATTGTTGAAGAGATTAGATTTTCCGGAGATGAAATTTACCTTGTACTTCTTGGGATATGAGGTAAGGAACTGAACTCATTTTGGAAGCATATTTCACAGTTCTTACAAACTTAAGCAAATTTCTGTAATTTGTATGGTTAGAACACATCATCAGCTCCCAGTGATCCTGCTGAACGTGTTGCTTGGACTTTTGGTCAAAAAGCTACTTTAGAGCTTACACAGTAGGCCCCATCTTTATTAAATTGCACATTTTGAATTTACCCAACTCTGCTAGCAGAAGTCTATATTTGCTAACTGTTAAATTCTTTTTGTAGTAATTGGGGTACTGAGAGTGACCCGGATTTCAAAGGTTACCACAGTGGCAATACAGAACCTCGTGGCTTTGGTAAGCAGACGACTTGTCATTTCATGCTAATTTCTTTATTTTAAGTTCAATATACATATTTGTGTATTTTCACTTCAGTTTCTTTAATTTTATTTTTGTTTTGTTATTTATGTAGTTTTTTTTTTTTTTTTGCTTCTCATAAGTTTTTTAAAGGCTTTCTTAGCTTAGCCTCAGTTTTCTTCTTGAATATAGACATGCATAATTGCAGCTCACTTCTAATTGTATGTTTTGAATCTTTCAGATCTCCTGTCCTTTAATTTGTCACCTAATTTCTTCTGTATCAGATTAGTCCATCTAGTTTAAAATTTAATTATTCATGGATAGTAAAACCTTTTATGAAGCAGTTAATAGGATTATGCCTATATTTTTTATTTCTGTGTGAAATAATATCCTCTAGACATATAGGATAGACCCCTTTTTTTCTTCATACTGGAATGCCATCAGGCTTATTGAGCTCCACTGTGTTGAATATACCTTATGTTGCAAATATATGCAAAAGGATGCATTGAATGTGAGCTATGACATCATAATTTTGATAAGGTTTCCACGAAACTTCTGGAAAATATGTAACGCTAAATGTTTATTTGAGGTTGGAAAGGTGCAAAAGTACATTCTTTACGAGGCTACCTAATAAATTGAAGATGGGTGTTTTCATCAAAAAACTGGATACTATATTTCCTCGGATGATTTTAGATATGTGGCTGAAATTAAAGGGTCTTAATGCTTTCTGCTGACCTATTGCAGGTGTATTTAATACTATTTCTTTACTCCACTTTCTTTTTACAGATTCAACATGCTAGAAATTACATTGTTCATGAATGATTCTCAAACACTAAACTTGAAAACAGTGCTATTTGTTTAATTTAGGTTCATGTTTCTAGGGATTAGTGCATATGAGTCAATCTCTTTGAATATGTAAGATCTTATTTATTATTTTAGTAAAATTCAATATTTACTATGAAGTATTGCAGTTGAAATTTTGATTTTTTTTTTTCGTGCTTCCAGGACACATTGGTGTCACTGTTGATGATGTCTACAAGGCTTGTGAGAGATTTGAGAGACTTGGTGTGGAATTTGTAAAGAAACCTACCGATGGTAATCTAGCCTTCTTAATTTGTTCAAACAAGTTTTGATGCCTTTCATGCACAAATAGTAAAATTAAATAATTATTGCCTGATTGTGGATGAATGCATTCTACTAAGTACTAAATAATTATAATAGTAAAATATAAAATAACAATAAGAATAATAAATAAAATAAAGAAAAGTAAATTTTAGCAAATATTGGGTTCATGATATTATTCTTCTGAGAGTGGAAAAGTGGTGAACTAACCTAGATCTTCTTGCTTACCAAGAGAGAGCATACAACCCAATACCTTAATGAGTAGTGCAGGAACTCAGAAACGCACAATTAGTTGAGGGGTTATATCACAGTTTGTAACTTGCAAATTGCAAATACCGTAGAAACTCACATAACGAAATGGTTCAGACTTTGTTTTAATATCTTTAATCTTTCTTTCATGTCCATATATGTTCCCAATGTGTATGTAATTTTTCGTTTTGAATGTTCGTTTTTGGATGATAAGGGAAACCTCACAACCCTCGAGTGTGAGTAAACCCTGCCTTGTGACCCTAGCTGGCAAAAAGCCACAAGTAAACCAGCCTTGGTTACCTATACTCCTATAGTTGACCAGCTCAAACCAAGGGTGCAAGGATTCGAACTCTTGACCTTGTGGTTACAAGTGTGGATCTCTTGCCATCTTGGCTGGGGTTACCCCCGCCTACAAGAAATTGATCTGGACAACCTAGTCAAAGCCTGGCTTGTGTATGAAGTGATTTTAGTTTTTAGGAATTCAGACAATAGCAGTAAAGGTGGGGCATATTTCTCTTTAGAAACCGAGTCATTTTAGTTGGAGATACTATACTGTAGTGGCTAAGTTTTGTTGGTTGGGAACCTGCCTTAAAAAGCTAAGAAGAAGCTATTGTCCCATTGTAATGATCTTGCTTTCGCTGCTTTCATGTTGTATTTCAGACAATTCTATATTCGTTTAAGCAGTTTATATTAGAAATGGTATTATTGTTCATTTCATAAACTACAGAAGCTCATTGCAGGAAAAATTCAGCACATAGCATTCATTAAAGACCCTGATGGCTATTGGATTGAGATCTTTGATACTCAAAAAATCAAGGACGCTACTTCTGGTGCTTTTTGATTTACCACTTTCTGCGTTTCAGGTAAATATTGTTGTTCCCACAGTTCTACCTGGTGGCTATCTATGTTCGTAATGTTTACCATGAAACCCATGATCCATTCACCCACTGTGGTTTCTAATGAGTTCCCTTACACTTTTGTGTACCTTTACTAGCTTTCTTGCTTCGTATCGTTAATCCCTCTATTGCAAACACCTCCCGACCCTTCTACTACTTTTGGTGCTTGGCCAAAGCTTGCCCGGGCTCTTTTGCTTGATATTCCACTACTCATGCTATATGTCCACTGTCAACTAATCCAAAATGGTCCCTCTTGACTATGCAAAATTTACTCAATTTAGTACATCGGAGGATTGAATTTATTAAATTTTGTATAGTTGGAGGACTATTTTGGATAAATTGATAATTGATGACAAATTCGGAGTGATGGTATATTCGAGGGACCATTCTGGGTTCTCCCCTTGTTCCTCATCTCCCCATTAGTTTATGCTATCATATGCCATTTGTAGGTCAAATTTTTCACGGCTTGAAGTCATTTGCCGTCCTTTCCTCTATTCTTCATGATGAGCATTAGCTCGAGTGAGCAAAATGTTGCCTGTAGAGATTCTCCCTATGATGAAACTTGTCTGATATGGGCTAATAAGTTCTTGCAACAAAGGCCCGAATGCCCGATGCAATTAACAAGGAACTTGGAGATAATTTTGTAGGCTAACATGCCGTGTAAACACACACACGCAACCTCGATAAACATATATAGTACAATTTACGACTACGTAAGACATTGACATTTTTCGTGGACCGAACACCGATATTCTTCTTGATGCAGGAGCGCCCGAGTTCAATACCAAGAGTTGTTCAGTACCCTTTTCTTGGAAGGGAGGTGAAATTTGAATGATGCAGTAGTATTTTGCGGATTAATTTTATGCCTGTCTTCCTGTTAACATTTTCCCAGATGTAGGATTGTATCAGTGGGTTTTTTAGCTACAATAAAACTATACCAATATACTTCTTGTTGAATGTTCCGAGAAAAGTGCTCATGTGAACTTTGAACTGAAGATCATATCCTTGTTTGATATATAGAATTGTCTGTTACTTGGGAGCTTATGATTTTTTCAAATCTGGGAAATGTAAAAGGCTTGCAAACGCAAAGTCAGACATTGTAGGAATTCCTTAAAAATAACAAAAAAATTATAAGTCAGACATTGTATGAATTCCTTAAAAAGAACAAAAAATTATGTATGATTACTACATTGTTTGTACATGTTTTGATTGCATAGCTTCACAACTCATTAATCTATAAGAGCATCCATCTCCAATAAGGGTTTTTGCTCAATTCTTGTGAGGGTTTTTGGTTTGGTGGTGGAAAGAGAAAGTAGGAAAGAGAGGGTGAGAGTTTGAGAAGAGAGGGTTTTTGTGAACCTCGTTGAACGTTAAAAAAAAATAAATAAAAAAAAAGCCTACAGTTAGCTAGTGCGCAAGATCCGAACCTATAGTGTGCAACAGGCGTGTTCAAGTGACTACATTTTGTTATTGTTTTTTTTTTTTTTTTCCTTTCTCTTTCCTTATACTATAGACAAGGGTCTAATAAAATGACATTTAGGTAACTATACTTAATATGTTACAGACATATAATATGTTAACTATATCTAAAAATATAATAAGTCTCAATCAAGGTTATATCCTTGATTTATGTCCCTCTTTTTGTATGCTAATAAATGTATACATTTTGCTTTAAATGTTGTACACTTCAATGTTATTATAAAAAAATGTCCCTACTACATTCTTGTTATACAAAACTACCCTTACACCGTTATAACACCGTTAATTTTAACTCCATCATTATTACCATACACATATATCTATCCTATCTTTTTCCTATTCTTTAATTATCATTTTTATTAAAATCATTATATATTTTTCCTATTCTTTAATTATCATTTTATTAAAATCATTATATAATTAATTTAATGGTTGATTATATTTTAATTAAATTTCTATTAATGGTAAATCATATATGTGTGTATAAAATACATATATTATTTGTGTGTATATATAATTCGATAAATTTTAATTATTTGTATTTATTAATGTTTTAATATTGGGCATAAGTTTTCGCGCATCGCGCACAAAATACTAGTATACATGATAAAGACACAAAACACTATTTTTAGACAATTGGTTTTAAGTACATGCCAATTTACTATCACCAATACACAACTCAGGGGTGGAGCCACCTGCATGGTGCAGGGGGCCTCCCCCCTCCCCCCTCCCCCTCCAATTATTTTTAATGGTATAATAATACTTATTTATGGTGTCCTCTCAATATATTTGGCCCCTCTCAATAAATTTTGTAGACTAAGTTTCATATTTTCTAGGCTTTTCACAATATCAATTCTTATCTTCTTCAATGTGTAACTTGGTCATTTTTCATATATCTTTGAAGCTTTGAATCTTTTGATAAATTATTGGTATTGTATATTTTTATTTTTCTTTCAAGCACTCAAGCAGCATTCTTTGAATAACTGCATTAGTGATGGCTTCGGTTTTCCAAGTCAAAGAAGAGGGTGATTACATAAACAAAGAATTAGATATATAAGATAGATATTAACTTGAAATAAAGAAAATATTAGTCTGCTACTCGATTTTAGTAGATTTGTAATGTAATAATGTATGTTGAAATATGTTAAATGAATATTAATATATTTAATTATTCACTCTTAAATCGTAATTGGCCATGCACCATCTAATCCTGGCTCCGTCCCTATAAACAACAAACAACTAAGACATGTATATCACATGAAATTCTTTCTAACAAGGATTTAACTCTCCATTTTATGTCAAAAATTTTTACCAACTCGATAAAATTTCATTAACCATTACTATCCATCCGTGCAACTTCTTGATCCATTGATGTATACTTAATATTTTTTGACTGATTTACAGAGTATATAAGTCTGATAATACATACATGTGACAGTGTCTGTATTGGAAGGATGAGATCTAGGAAACAAACAGTGTTTGTTATTATTATTATTATTATTTGGGTTCAAATTATTAATTCAAAAAATCTCAGTTGAAAGGATAAGAAAATTTTATGCTTCTGTGTTTGGGCAAAGCCTTCAGACTTTTTTATTATAATAATAATTGTTATTATTATCTTTTCTTTGGGGCTTTCTTCACAAGTTGACAACATTACAAATCATACACCAATGAGCCAAAGAGAGAGGACACACTGTTCCTCAATTTTTGCTTTATATATTCCACCAGATGTCAGTATTGTCAGTATGGGTCTACACCACCTTTTGACCTTTTACACTTCTAGAAAAGACATTCACTTAAAAATCTAAAATTAAAGACTAAATCAAATTTATAAAAAAAAAAAAGAAAAAAAAAAGAAAGAAATTATCAAAATTGATTGTGTATTAGATTGGTTAAAAAAAGAGTTAGGACTTGGAACTACACCTTGGGCTAATACCGGGTGAGCTCAAGATGAGGGGTGATTATGGCCGAGTGATGATTGAAAGTTTAGACTGATAGCGTCAAGTTTGAAAGTTTGGTGAAGAGTTGGACTTAAGTACATTAAAGGATCGGTACCAAGTGAGCTTAATGTGAAGGACAATTATAATCAAGTGGTTAAATAGGGTGTGATTGCTTGGTGTTCCATGTGTGCTTGGACATAGTGGCATCGCACAATGTTAGAACATGAGCACGCCCAACACAGACTTGATCGTGCACACCCAGGGTTTTAGTGTTCAATCCGAGTGCAATTGTGCAATACAAGAGTGCATTTTAAATGTAGGTAACTGTGCGAAGTGTGGTACAATAAAAAAAAAGGGTATACATGAATCATAAATGTCCACCAGTATTATTGACAGATAGGGTTATTCTTCTCACTCACATCTCCATTTTTATTCATCAGGTTAATTCAAGGTTTGGAATAGACTTAATATTGAGATTTCAACCAAACAGCTGATAATTCCTAAGCTACATAGCATTCCAACATATTAGTTAATCTGTCACCATTCGCCGGCAACAACATAAGATAAAGTAAATTTTTATTTTATAAGCTCACAAGTCACAATTTCTGAGCTAATTTAAGTCAAAATCTTGATTTGCTGGTGTGTATTATTATCAGTAATCTATATTATATATATATTTTCCACAACTACAGAACAAAATGGGGACTTGGGAAGTAGCTAGGGTGGGTGGGTGGAGTGTGGGGGGGGGGGGGGAAAAAGGG
>NC_044922.1:16034931-16098096 GCF_003576645.1 Ipomoea triloba
GGGGGGGGGGGGGGTAAACTGAGCACTGACATCACATCTTTGATCATGTAATTTTGAACTATCTGATCTGGTTCTAGTTTTGTCTGGTTCCCAATGGGGATTCTCTGTGTCATAATTTTGTGATTGTGAGCATGACAAACCAAACCTTATCGAGCCACAAAACAATTGGATGAATCCCAATCTCTTTTTAAAGGAAGTGTACTTTGTTTTATTTAAAGTTGAGGGGGATATGATATGAAATGGACATCATATCATATCAGACAACCTCTTAATTTCTCTCTTTTGCTTCATTTACTACACCCTGCAATTTTAGGTTTTCTTTTGCTTCATTTGCACTCATCATATGTGATATGTCCCTCCATTTGTTGACAAACATGTGAGATTTAATTTTTACTGTATTTACTCAGTTTATCTCCTAACTATCTCAAGTGAGCAAATGTCATATTTCAATTTCAGTTGTTGTCATAATTTGGCCTTTTTGTTAACAATTTGAAGGAACTTCGTTATGATGGAAAAAACATGTATGTTTTCGCAATTTCAAGAAACACTATATTATTTTAGTATGTGACATATATGCTTTCTTAGCCATAACGGAGTTTTTTCAAATCATTAGCCAACAGGTCAAAATATTTGAAATAATTAAGGGTGATATTTTTTCACTTGTGATAGTTCAAAACTAAAATGACTAAACACTAAAAATTGAAAAGTCAAAATCACACTTTTTTCATTTATTTATTTGGATTTGTCAATCTAACTATCAATTATATTAGGAATAAGGGTCAAATAGGCCACCGAACTACATACGAAACTACAATTAGGCCATCGAACTAAAAAATAATGCAATTGGGTCCCTAAACTACACAAATTCATGCAAATTAATCCAAAGTGACTTGTTGACTTGATCTTCCGGTTACCAACTTTAAAAATAATATTTTAAAACAATTTTAAATAAAATAATTAATTAAAATTAAATTTAAGAAAAAAAAAAAGGAACTGCCGCAGGATCTTCCTTTTAAAAAAAAATTTAATTAATTATTTTATTTAAAATTATTTTAAAATATTATTTTTAAAATTGGTAACCAGAAGATCAAGTCAAACAAGTCACTTTGGTTAATTTGCATGAATTTGTGTAGTTCAGGAACCCAATTGCATTATTTTTGAGTTCGATGGTCTAATTGCAATTTCGTGTGCAGTTCGGTGGCCTATTTGACCCTTATTCCATTATATTATATGAACTTAATATATACAGAGTATATAAGAAGAGTTCGGATCGATCAAACATATTACATCTTAACATAAAAGTCAAATTAAAAGCATATATCACTTAACTAAAATTTGTTAGCTTGAGTCTCATTAAGAGTAATTTTGTAGGAGTACGTTATTTTAATTTCTCAATATAGAGTATAAATCAGAAATGTTGTGCACTGGGTAAACCTAACTCAGAATCGAAAGAGCGTTAGCAAGAAACGAACTCGTGATCTTTTGACACGAGAATTATACTATACACACTCATGCATCCTTTTGGGACATTTAGGCTGTGTTTGACAGAGTTTATTTAGGAGCTTATAGCTTATTTTAATCAACTAGTTTTTCAAAAATAAGCTAGTAGCTTTTTAACTTTTTTTTTTCCATTTTTATCCTTTTTATTTTAAATAAATGACATCCTTTACCTCTCCCAATTAAAACCCTTTTGACCTTTTTCTCTTCCATATGTTTGGTTGTAATTTCATATTGACATTTGTGTTTGAACATTAAATTTTGTATGAACTAATCTTATGAATTATAAACATTTTGTTTTACTTTATATATTTTCAAATATATGTTCTTACTTTATATTTTATTAAAATATATTGATTTCATTATTTTATATTTTAATATATAAACAAACCTATTTAAAGTTAAAACTATTTAAATTGCATGAAGATGTACTTTTTAGTCTTTTTACATTTATCAACTTATCAACACACTAATTTTACAAAACACTTTTAAGCATAACAGCTAGTTTAACAACTCTTCAGATTTCAGCTTCGAGCTTATAGCTTTTCAGTTTCAACTACTTTTTAGCTTTCAGCAACCTTTTCAGCTAGGTTTGCCAAACATAGCCTTAATTGTTACTCTTGATTAATTCAATGGAAATTAAAATTTGTTAATCGCAATATGTTCTTGGGTTGATTGAAATATAAGTAGTTGAATTATGCATACTAGCAAATGTCAACCATGCCATCCACTTCATCACCTTGCAAGTTGCTCTATGATCCAAAGTTGATAATATAATATTTAGAATATATATATCATTATATGAATTAGCTGTCGTTAATTAGATCATTGAATAGAAGCAATGGCAGGGAAGTTCAATTATTTCACATTGACAAAAATAATTACTATAATATATTCCAGTCAATATTAAATAGTAAAATAAGAATTATTATAAAATATTTGTAGTGGTCTTACTTGGTAATTTTTTTTTTGAAAGAGTAAAAATAAAAAAAAATAATGTAACAGTAAAATTGCTGACCCTGAAAGGGTTTGAAATTTATTACTGTCCGTACATGATATGATAGTCAGAGGCGTTGAAAATGGATTTAAACTTTAATGCTATGATGCAAATTTCAACTTTGACATTAGTGAAAGTGATGTTTATCTTAATATAGTTTGGAGTTGTTCTTATTTTCTCTTTTAGGGCAACCACTTTGACATGGTTGGAGTTTACTATGATTGAGCTCGATTTATGTTAAACAAGATGATATATATATATATATATATATATATATATATATATATATATATATATATATATATATATATATATGGGGAGCGCTCAGGTGCGAACTATCGCCATGAAAGAACTGAGAACGCTTTGCAGCCGTTCACGTGTCTAGATCAACAAATCAAATGTAATTTACAAAAACGATGAGGTGGCATTTTCGTAAATAACTCGAACTTTGGTGCAAGTAATTGTGTTATAAGTGCACATAGTTTTACTTAAAAGTGCACCTATTTTATACTTACAAATGCACCTATTTTCACTTACAAGTGCAAGTAATTTACCTTGTTAACATTCATGCACCTAGGTGAACCCACTTATAACGTTAGGTGCAACTAGTTATAACATTAGGTGCTCCTAGTATTGAGCTCAGTGTAAATTTTACTTGCACCTGTAATACACTTTACTTGCACTTCTGCAGATATTTTCACTTACAAGCGCAAGTAATTTACCATGTTAACATTCATGCACCTAGGCGCAACTAGTTATAACATTAAGTGCACTTAGTATTGATGCTCAGTGTACAATTTACTTGCATCTGTAATACATTTTACTTGCACTTGTGCACCTATTTTCACTTACAAGTGCAAGTAATTTACCTTGTTAACATTCATGCACCTAGGTGTACTTAGATATAACGTTAGGTGCAACTACATCTGTGACACGTGGAGCGCTGAGAAGCGTTCTCAGTTTTCTCCTGGGTAGGTGGTTCTCACCTGAACGCAATCACACACACACACACACATATATATAATGCAGTGATAGGTTTTAGGTGCGGTTAAATAAAAGCCATTGATTTTGTCTAAATAAACGTTCATGATCAACAATTAATAAAAAATACGGTGGCAGTTTGGTCTTTTTGCATCTAGGTTAAATTAAAGGTGGTTTTCCTTCTTAAGGTGCATGGTTTGTGTGCTTAAGGTGCGTTAGTTGTTGAAACTTAAGGTGCGTCGGCCTAAGGCTTTAGGCGCATGGTTTTCCTTCTTTAGATGTGTGGTTTATCTTCTTAAGATGCATGATTTGTATGCTTAAGGTGCGTCAGTTGTGAAACTTAAGGTGCTCGTTTTTCCTTCTTAAGGTGCTTTGTTTGTGTGCTTAAGGTGCGTGTTTTGTGTATTTAAGGTGCGCCATTTTAATACTTAATGTTATGTGTGTCATTTCTACACTTAAGGTGCATCCTTTGAGTGTTAACTGCACAACCGCCCGGGAACTTGTCTTCGTACGGGAACCCTTCTATATATATATATGGAACGTCTACGGAGCCGTAGAGGCACGGTGCCGGATTTCTAAAGTTAAAAACAACAATAAGTGTGGTTAACTATGGTTAGATGCAATTTGTTATTCCTTGGAGGCTACAACTGTTCACAAGTTCCCATAAAATTTGTTATTCCACATATATGTAATTATAACCCAAAATTTGGAATGCGCAATGTCCTTGTATCTCCATCCCAAAAAAAAACAAAAAAACAAAAAAAAAAAAATCAACACCAAAATTCACATAAGAAAAAATATTCTTACACCAATTTTTATTCATCTCCAACCTATTAAACTAAATTTACACCAAATGTTATTCTACACTAAAATAATTTTGATTTTAAAAATTTAAAAACGTTATTAGTTTGAACTTAATTAGTTTAATATACAATATAATTTGTGATATAAATAATAATATTTTAGTATAATTTAATTTTTTAAAAATTATGATTTAAGTAATTTAATTTTTAATTAATATATATTCAATATTAGCCTTGTTTTAATCGTTTTAATAAAATCTTTCAAAAGATATAATTTATGTTTAATAATATAAACTTATGTAAAAGTATTTATAAAATATATACTGTGTAAATACATAAAAATAAAATAAATGATATAAAGGGAATTAAAAAAAAGCAAAATATTTTAGTACAGTTTAATTTTGTTAAAATTATGGTTTAAGTAATTTAATTTTTTATTTGAAATACTCAATACAATAATATTATTCATACCAATAAGTCAATTTTATATTTTAATTTCTTTTACAATTTTTTGTGTATGTTGTGAAGTTTACGCAGTAATTAAAAAGTATTTTACAAGCTCAATATTCTAATCTCAGCATACCCAAAAGTCATCCTTCCAGTAAAATTCACAATCCGACACAAAAATGTACAATATTACATCACAATCGTACGTTAAACGTACCATATATATTTTCCCTTATTCTATGTTTTCACGAAGCAAAATCCCAAAATCTACATTATTTGGAGAGCTAAAATACAAAAGGAAAACTTTGCTACAAAGATTTTGCCATCCAGGGCCGCTGCTATTCCCTATTTGTTGCTTTGTCTCCTTGTTCAGCCCGTACCACGTAGCTCCAAATATAGTACCTATATACTTTTCTTAGATTATATATTAGAGTTACTTTCATTTTTGTTCTATATTTATAGGTCCGACAGTCTCCGTTCATTTTAAATCAAATTTTATGAAAACATTCACTTTTGGTCCTAGTGTTATTGTAGCATTATCATTTTTTGCCCTTCATCAATAAAACATTTAAATATCATTAAATACAATGGCATTTCGATCTCCAATTATGATTTTTTTCAAAAAATAATAATAATAATAATATAATAAACATAAAAAGTATAGCGATTTAACCTACTTTTTATAAAAAAGATTGGAATGTCTTTGTATTTAACAACATTTCAGTGATTTTATTGATGGAGGCCGAAAAATGATCATGCCACAATAATACTAGGACCAAAAGAGGATAATCTAATAAAAAAAATACTAAAAAGTGGACTATCACCTATAAATCTAGAAAAAAATGAAATTAAGTCTTGTATATTATATCTATTTCTGACCAGATTTTGGTTCAAATGTGGCGGCGAGCTCCGGTGCATGAAAATCTAATTCCATTATATCACAGAAAGTAAATTCACCTAGAAGGGCATGATTCTTTTTCCTGATTGATTGTGATTCTACTAAATTTATTCAATTACGTATTTATCATTTTTGGCGCTAAGTTAAAACTCTTTTATAAATATAAGAAATTTGTTTTTCTCATCATATGAAGGATAACAACACTATTTGTCAAAGGAATTTGTCTCTCTCAACACTTTTTTTTTATATGTATTATTTTGTATTTTGAATATTCTTGTTGCAGACGGAAATTTTTTGACATATGATGTTTATTAATTTACTAGTTTTATACGCGCATTACGCGAATGGGTTAATGCCCAATGTTTATATTTAAATAAATATTTGAAAGTATATCAATGCAAGATTATATATGAGAAGTTTATACATGAGTAATTGAATGTCGAATTTTTTTATTTAAAAATCTAACTCAAAGTATATGAATCCAAGATAATATAGAAAATTCATTATAATTATTACTAAAATAAATGTTTGCAACATTGTAAAATCGATAGTCTAAATATTTGGTCTAAAAATGATAGTCTAAATAAATACTACTTTTAATTTGAATTTTTTTAAGTATTCTTAATTCTCTTTTAGTAACATTGTCATTGTCTTCATCTTTACTATTTGTTCTCTTCCTTTTTGTTGGTAGTGTGTTATTTGCAATTCGGTTATTGTTGGTAGCATAGATGACAACGTCATGCAATGAGATTATGACATAGGAGCTATGGACTTTCCTTTAGGTGTTCTGGGGTTCATTTGGTCCAATCATTATTGTTGAATGAATTATTGCGGATAAAGAAATCCCTAGTATAAGAAAAAAGATTAAATAAATTAATAAAAATTTGAAAATTTAAAATATTATGTATTCCAAAGATATTAAAAGATAGTTTCTCGCTTCAATTTGCTGGGTAATGGGTTATTTGA
The DNA here is from genome assembly GCF_003576645.1 of Ipomoea triloba. Classification (NCBI taxonomy): domain Eukaryota; kingdom Viridiplantae; phylum Streptophyta; class Magnoliopsida; order Solanales; family Convolvulaceae; genus Ipomoea; species Ipomoea triloba. The sequence goes on from NC_044922.1 coordinate 16,041,521, forward strand.
GTACTTTCATTGTCAACAAATCCTCCAAGTAGTTAATATGATTGGTTTCAAACTATTCTTTTTTATTTTTTTCATGGTATTAAAGAAATGCATATGTATCATTTTTTGGTGTAACTACTAATTTATTTAATTCAATAAGAGTAAAATAGAGTGATTCCGCTTCAATTTGTTGGGTTATTTGAGTAATCTCTTTGTCAACCAATCCCCAAGTAGTTAATATAATTAGCTTCAAATTATTTTTAAATTTTTTTCATAGTATTAATAAAATATTTGGTAAATAAATATATAACATTATTTTGTACTATAACTTTGATATTTAATTACAAGATATTCTAAAAATAAGATAATGGACAATGTAATGAATATCAATTGATAAATTTGAATGTAAAAAGTCTTTGCATGAGAGAAAATAAAGACAATATAACTAATGAAATTATTTCTCTTATTTAATTTAATTTTTTGATAATGAATAATTTTTTCAAATAAAGGTATTGTAGACACATAATTCTAAATTAAAGAAATACATATGTATCATTTTTTGTTGTAGCTACTAATTTATTTAATTTAATAAGAGTATAAAATAGAGTGAGAAACTTAATTATGACAAATTTGATTGAGATGACGTTCGAACCTAAGACCTTTCTTATAGAAATTAATGGGTAAGTTAAAAGTTAACGGAATATTAACGGAGAAGAGAATATTTAACGGAAAACTTAACGGATAATCATAAAAGTAAGGTTAAATTAAGTAATCTCTATTAATAATATTAATCTGAATTATCTTAACCATCTATTTGATTAAATAATTCATCTGAACCATTCATTTGATTAAATAATTTGACCGTCATTTTCTACCCATTTTAGGCCTAACTCTCTTTGACTCTTATTAGTATATATAGTAGATAAGTGATTTAATTATTATTATTATTATTATTTTACTAACAAACTAATTTATATGGATAATCTAATTAAAAAAAAGACTAAAAAGTGGACTATCACCTATAAATCTAGAACAAAAAATGAAATTAAGTCTTATATATTATATCTACTTCTGACCATATAAATTAGTTTGTTAGTAAAAAAAAAATTATTCTTTATTTTTTTTAAATGTTTGTATATAGCAAGGACATATTAAAGATTTTTAAATAATTTCTTAAAAAGTTTAAACGAACCAAACATCTTAATTAATTTTCTAGGTAATGTTTCCAAGATAACACTAAGCATATGCTAATTAATTTCTCCTACAAAATTATTCCCATCAAATACATTCTTTGCAAATATTTTTTTACACAAATTTAATTGATGTGGAAGTACCACGCAAATTTTACTGTGGACAGCGGTCCACAATGGATTGTGGACCATGTATCAAAACGACGTTGTTTTGATTAATGAAAACAAACGGTTGAAACGGCTTCGTCCCGCGCAACTGCAGTTCCCTTTCAACACGATTGTAGTTTTTTTTCAACACAACTGCAGTTCCCTTTCAACACAACTGCAGTTCCTTTTCGATATAACTGCAGTTTCATTTGATATTATACACTCAAATATGTGAACTTGTTATTCAGTTTCCTTTCAACACAACTACAATATAATTTCGATATAACTACAGTTTCATTGGACAAAATATACCCAAAAATGTGAAACTGTTATTCATTATCAGTTTATATATACCTGCAGTTACATTTCAACACAACTACAGTTACATTTCGATATAAATACAGTTCCATTCGATAATATAAAAACAAATGTGAGGCAGTATCTTTTGAGATGAACTGTAGTATCAATTATGGAGCTCCGTTACGACTTACGAAAATCGTTTCTCCTACTTACTGAAATGTCGTCGTTTTGTGACCATTGTCCACAATTATGTATTGTGGACCATGGTCCACCGTATAACAACGGAAAGTACCAAACCTCTCCCAAGAGTATCTTAATCATTCTTTTTTTTTTTAATCATAAATATTGAAGGGATATAACCCGTTTATTTGGCGTGAGTAGTGGTCGTGCACTCTCGAGTCTCGTCCATAAGAGAGGTCGGGAGTTCGAATCCCCTCTCGTATGAAAAAATCAAGACACTTTGTGATCTGGCCAAAATAATATTGAAGAGATATTTACTCAATCTGTTGAAGCACAACTCGATCTCGTGACCCCAGTACGAAAAAGTCACTACATACCATTTGAGCACAAGGCTAATGGCAAGAGATATATATTTATACTTAGTAAGTTAGTTAGCAAGAAGACATGCAAGCAATAACCGTGAGACAAGCCCCGTTGAATGGGTAAACTTTAATATTGGTTCGAATTCTTGATTTGGTTGATTATGTTCATATTTCATTTAATTTTACTTATCATAACTTCTAGTACAAGTTGTTTTTTCTATTGTTTTAAGGTAATTATATATGTGTACATGCATACTCTTCCAATTAAATGTGCAGACGACCGTAGCAATTTTTTTGGGTCAATTATTATAATTTTCTATTGATTATTATACAATGTAATTTAATGTTCAAGAAATAGCCTAGTCAACTTTTAATTTTAACACTGTTCATTTGAAAATTGTCCAGAACAAATAATTAATATACAAAAAATCAATGCTCAAATAAAGCCAAAAATTGTCTCTCAATTGAAAGATCAATTTAATTTTTATTTTATTTTTTTACTCCCTAATTACCTGGCGTGTTTTAATTTATTTAAAAAAGAAAAAAGAAATTCACAATTTCTTCTTACTCTTTTTCTCTTCTATCAATAAAATCACACAGCAATAGAAGGTTTACTCCCTAAAAGTGCATATCTCATTTTTCCCTATTGGAAATCAAATTGAATTAAATACTTTACAATAGAATACTTCAAATATCTATCAAAAGTATCGCTTATTTAGAGTAAGAAATTTAGGGCAATTGGGAAGCATGCTACTAATTTAATACCTATATAACTACAAGGTTAGAGGTTAATTAAACTCTTGTAATGGGTGTGCGCCATGATTCTTATACATTAGATTTGCAAATATTTTTCTTCAATTATGCATAAACATTAATTGCTTATTAATTCAATGTATTTTTGATTTTTAAAATTAAGAAAATAATTAAACTTTTTGTAGATTTTTTGTATGTTTTTTTGAGAAGAAACATGTTTTAAATGTGAAAACTGTATCATTGTCTTTTTGCACCCGTTAATCAACATCCCCAACATTTTTGCATTCACTTTTGGAAGGGGTGTCAATCGACATCTTAGAATATATATATATATATATATATATATATATATATATATATATATATATATATATAAAAGATTCAAGTAAGAACAAGTCATTATGTAAACAATGCAAAAGTGCACTACACAGAATTACCAAGTAAATTTGATAACATGTAAAAGTGCACTCGATAACGGTTTTTTTTTTTTTTTTTTTTGAAATACTCATGATTCTTTACAAGGTAGTATCTTATACTTTTCAAATAAACATTCTCAACCCAAAGAATCTAAACTCTCACCATCGGAGGTTTGAACCTATGATATGCAACACTTTTTTTTTTGAGGACTACTGACTCTATTACAATGTAGTATCTGTTCATAGCTACTTTCTCAACCTACTGAAGCATAAATACTCAACAGTTGCCTCCACTGAGGCTCGAACCCACTCCCATCGTCCATGTGGGAGTGTAAACTAGGACACCGGGTGCCACGTTACACACTTTTAGAAGTTAAATATTTTTTCTTTAAACTTTTTCATATCATTACATACATTTTATAGTTTTGTATGATATATTTTCTATTTACACTTAGACACCTATACACATGAATCAGCCCACACACACACACACACACACACACACACACACACACACACACACACACACACACACACACACATATATATATATATATATATATATATATATATATATATATATATATATATATATATATATATCAAATGCGAAGGAGGTATCCAGGTGAAACATGCCGGTGAATGACAACCATTGATCTTGCCAAAATCAACTGTCTAGATTGAACACTGATTAAAATAAACGCAGTGGCATTATGGTAATTTTACGTATTATATTGTTGAAAGCTTAAGGTACGTCATTTTAATGCTTAATGTGCACCATTTTAACAGTTAGGTGCGTCAATTCTACAATTGAGAACTTAATTTAAGGTGTGTTGTTGAAGCTTAAGATGCGTCATTCTAAAGCTTAAGGTGCGTATTTTCAAAGGCTAAGGTGTGTCATTTTAACACTTAAGGTACGTTATTTTAACATTTAAGGTGCATCAGTTATACTTATACACATGATGGAGATTATTCCCCGATAACCTCACCTATACGATGATCGGTAGCGAACCCTCTACGCGTGATGAACAAGACCCGACTTGAATCGACCTGCTCTAGGACTTCTCTCGACCCTCTCGCCTACCGAGCTACTTTAACTGGCTTATATTTGGGTTCCCCAACTGTCCATGCATACCCGACCTCTTCAGATTGGCACCGACCTACCGAATTGGATCCGATAACAGGATTTCACACCCTCAAGAACATCAAGGCACATGTACAGACCCCTTTCGGTCCCGACCAAAACCTGTGCATTGGCTCCACGTGCCCTTCATGCCGTAGGACCGGAACTTGTTCCCTCTTCTTGGCTATAAATACCACATTTATTGCTGAGAGTGGAGGGACTTTTGGCTACTTCTATACGCTAACTATGAGCTCAAGAACCTCTGACCCATTGTCACGTATTCCGAGCTTCCTGACTTAAACCAGCAAACGGATCACCAAATGGCCGAGGCCCTGTCCAACTTAGTATCTACGTATTCGTAGTAAGCTCCGTATTTACTACACAAACACATGAGGTGCATAAGTTCTACACTTAAGTGCACCATTTCAACAATTAAGGTACGTGATTTTACTACTTAAGGTGCGTCTTTGTAACACTTTAGGTGTGCCATTTAACACTTAAGGTGCGTCTTTGTAATACTTAAGGTGCACCATTTTTACACTTAGTTTATGCCTTTCAAGACGCCCATTGTTTTTTTAAATTTTTATTGATTTGAGTTGTTGATCTAGATTTGATCAACGGCTCAGATCTCACCGCATGTTTTACATGGGATACTCTCTGCACCAGATCTCATATATATATATATTATTACTGACTTAAATATCAACATATAATCTTAAATAATTTTATGGAAAGAATAGATATTTTGAAGAGAATTTTATAACTCGTCTCTAATCTCAAGAAGAGTCCGAACTCCTATTGTACGTACTTGAGCTCAAGTCTTATCTCAAAAAAGTTGCATATTTGTGCAGGTTGAAATCTTTAATATTATAGTAGTATATTTTCTTTGTGAATTTTCAAAATTTCACAAGCTACAGGGGTCCCACTCAAAACATGTACATTTATTATATACGTGGCTTAAGCCAAGTGTGAAATAATTGGTAAGCAAGGGTCAACTCTAATGAAGGACCCACAAAAGATTGATTATCCAAATTAAACAATGGTCAATCATGAATCATAAACCAATTATCATCCTTTGATCCCATCAATCTGCTGACTCTGACAGACCCCTTCAAGCCGTGAAAGCCGTGTGAAGTTTCTTTAATTTTTGTTTAATCATATACCCACTGCTTTTAAATTCAAGTTTAAGTCAAATTAAATCGTAACAAGGAGAATTATCTCTGCTCTTGTTATTTCGATCATTCACTCAATTTAAATTCAATGATTTATTTTAGTAGAACTAAACGTCATCTATTACCAGTTTGAACCGTTTGTTGTAATAAGAAGAGTTATATCGCAACATCTATTGTTTCTTGAGACTTTATTTAAGGAGAATCAAACTACTTTTATCTGGGTAAACTATTTGTAGTAATTAGGAGAGTTATATCAACAACTATTGTTTCATTTATGAAGTTCAAACTCGATATTTTTTTAAGAGGAACCAATTAAACTTCTTCCAACTAGTAAGTTGAATCACTTGTTATAATTAGGAGATCAGAGTTATTATCTCAACGTACACCTATATATTGTTTCATTTACAAAGTTCAAACTTGAGACTTTATTTATGAGGAACCAAGCTTCTTCCACCAAGTTAATCTAGCTACATGTTGTAATTAGGAGAGTTAACTGATTGCAACACTTATAGTTTCATTTATAAAGTTCAAACCTTAACGAGATTTTGTCTAAGAGGAACCAAGCTTCTTCTAGCTAGCTGAAGCACTTGTTGTAATTAAGTCTAAAGTTATCTCAACTCCCTATTGTTTAATTTACAAATTTTGAACTTGAGACTTTGTGTTGGGCAAAGGCTAGGAGAACCTCGTCTTGCATCCTACCACTCAAAACATGAGGTTTACTACTATTTACATATAAAAAAATAAAGTTACACATGGAATACAGTGAAGTTTGGGAAGAAAAACCAGGAATCGAGTCTCACCAGCAGTAGTGTGGGAGTAACCTCTCAAAGTGAGGGGGCTCTTTGTGCGCAATAAGCAAAGGTCTAGTCTTTGTGTTAAGCTGAGTTACCATGATTTACATCCTCCACATGCTTTGTTGGCCAGGGCATGGGGATCTTTGGAGTTGGGGATTCAACCTGTTTCGAAAGAATGAAAATAAAGTTACACATTTACTATCAATTCTATATATACCTTTTGACGCAATGGTAAACGCTTGATTCTAACACTGTGTCGTAATTATTAAAGTCATTTTAACGACTATTATTTCATTTACAAAGTTTCATGTGGGATTAATTAATAGTTACTTTGAATTAATTACCCATGCACATACAGATAAAGTTGGTGCCCTCTTGCCAAACATAATATAGTACCAGCCAGCTAAGCTAGGATTTTGAATATAATAATTGTAGCTTTTGAAATTAACTGAGATTTTGATTTATTGTGTCACTTTCAAATCCATCCTTATCTCCCCAACCAAAATATTTTCCCACACACAAACATATCATTATTGTGACTTTCTAATGCATGTATATGTATAGATTCCCCTATGATGATGTCTCAATTTGGCTGGACCTTTTAATATACTAGTACTATATGATTCCTTAGATTTTTTTATTTTTTATTTTGTACACCATATGTTTTGTTTGTTAGTGCACTATTATTTAAAATAATATCACTCTATTAATAAAAGATTTTCTGAAACACCTAATTCAGAAAAGAAACAAATCGAATCAGTAGTGATTAAAAGGAAAGTTCACTAGCCTCTGCCCAAATTCGAACCCTAATGGAGGCGCTATTGACTCTTTGTGCTTCAATAAATTGAGAATGTATATATATGAGCAGATACTACATCGAGTCAGTAGTACTCAATCTCTTCCCAACCTTAATTACACATCATGTCTTCAATGTCTGCTTTGATATTTATTGTGTGGATTAAACTCTTACCGTTATGACAAAAGTTATAATAGTATATAGTGAAACTATAACTTAATATTCTTATATTTATGTAGCAACCAACGTCAAAATTTGATAGTAAGATACTAGATTTGACTTTTCAAATCTCAACTCAATACAAAGAAGTTAATTAATAACCTTGTTTCGCTGATAACATGAGTACACTATTGATCTACTTCCTCATTAAAACACTTCAAGGCATAGGTAATATGAGTTCTTGGGATTAGGGTGTGATTTTTTATTTTAAGACAAGAAATATTAGTTAAGATCCCAAGAGTTGAACTAGCTACAGCAGTCCACCTGTCCCAAGAAAATGAATGTTTTAAACGAATAGAAGACCTGGCAAAATATTCGTAAAATATTCAATTAAATTAGTGAAAAATTGTATGGTTGGTTCAACATCTATTGAGGATCCCCATGAATTGAAGTAATATACTAAACACTATTCATTTGGGGATGAACAGTGAATTGTTGGTCAATTCATGATTGTTTTACTTGGCTTGCTACTCTTCATCTTGAACTAGCTAGCTAGGAACCAGGTTAGCTCCCCACTACAAGTTTCCATGGAATCACACTTTTTTAAAACTCCTGATTTTGCCAGACTATATCTTAAATATTACGAACCTATTATAAATCAGACTATATACTAAAATCTCATGAACTTACTATAAGGCTGTCAAACTATATATATCCAGACTGTACCCTAAATCCCATGTACCTATTATAAAGCAGTCAGACTGTATCCTAAATCTCATGAACCTAGTATAAGGTCAATGAAGAAAGTGACAAATTTTTGTTTTCTTCTAAGATGTGTAACATTTTATTGGATAATGGTGGGTCTGATTAACATAAACTGAGACAAAGAAGCATAATGACACAACATGCATCATTGTGAAAACTAAAAAGAAATGCACAAAAAGAAAGAAAAAGCTTTATTACCATGTACTGTCAAAGTAAAGGAGGAGTATTTTCATTCATTCATTCATTCAATTCAAATCCCATCAGAATCAGAATACATACGCAGAACCCAAGAAACTGATGAAGCTAAGCTCTCTTCCATCCCTTCTCAGAAATCTTCTGAGTGAATAATCAGCCATACCCCCCACGCCCCTCCAAATCTTCTTCTTTATGACAGGTACAATCAGTAGTAGTAGCACTGGTACAACATCCCCCTCTCATCTGTCTTGTTAATATCATTAAACAACATTAACCTGCTGTTATTGTTGTTGCAAATGTTGTCATTACAACTACTACTGCTAACTAGCTTCCTAACAATGTCTAGATCATTGTTCCCAGCAAAATACCCAGTATTATTATTCATCTGGTCTTGATGATGATGATCAAACCCTCCATTGTTGTTGTCCCAAGAATGGGCATTTGTGGATTGGAAACATGTGGCCCCTAGTAGGGGATGATCATCAGCTTCTTGCTTGATTTCTGGTTTGCTTCCATAGCTGCAAATACCATCAGATGAGGAGCCACTGGCCTCAGTCCCACCAAACATGAGCAAATTATTATTATTGCTACTTTCACCACCAAATTGCATGAGATTGGAGAAACCCTGATCTTGGGTTTGAAAATTGTAGGGATAGGACTGATAATCACTGCCATTATTGTTATTATCATACAAGAAATATGGGTTCTGGGCTGCAGAGAGGGACTGGTGTTCATCAAGCCCAGAAAATGAGAGTTGTTGTGGGTGGAGGAGATGAGGAGGGGCAATAGAGGATGAAGAAGAAGAGGAAAACACCATTGGAGATGACCTTGATGATGATAATGAAGAAGAAGAAGAAGGGTTGTTGTTAATGAGCATCATTGCCATCACTTTCTTCTTCAGCTTGGTGTTCCAGTAGTTCTTGATATCATTATCAGTCCTTCCTGGTAACTGGGCTGCTATTATTGACCACCTGCCATTTTCACATTCTTATTTTCTTCAATTCTTACACAAACAACCTAACTTATAATATATTCAAAAACAAAAAACAAAAGTCTCACATGCAAATGAAAGAATCCTATCTTCTCACAAGAAAGTCAGTATATAATAGATTTTTCCAACCTAATCTTTTTCTTTTTTTTTCCCATTTTTATCAGCATGATAAGATTCTTTGTTTCCTTTTATAGTGGGAACACAGAGATCCTACAGCCAAGAAGCCAGTGCAATTACAGAAAGATAGATAGATATAGGTACCTGCTGCCAATAGAAGCATATAAAGTGCAGATGACTCTATCTTCTTCATCAGAGAATTCACCATGCTTTATGTTTGGCCTCAGATAATTCAGCCATCTCAGCCTGCAACTCTTCCCACATCTCCTTAGCCCTGCAAACATTAACCAAGAACTAAATTAAGGGAAAATTAAAGATGAGATGATTAAGGGGAAAATAAAGGGTAATTAATTAGTTAATTAGTTAGTTACCAGCTTTGTGAGGGAGAGCAATCCAGTTCCCACCAGTGCCATACTTGTGAATGAAGTCCTTAAGCTTTGCATCTTCTTCAGGCGACCATGGCCCTCTCTTCACGTTGGCTTTATCACAGCAAGGAGCTCTCCCCATCTCTCTATCTCTCTCTCTTTTCTGCTACTCTCTAGTGCTAATTAAGTTGTGGTCTTAACATTCCACTTGAAAACTGTGGTGAAAGAGAGTTGATTTTCCCTTTTGCCTGCGGGAAGAAACAGGCAGGAATTGCTATGAGCGTTGTGTGCTGTGTGTTGGTGATGCTGGCTTATATAGATGGAGAGAGAGAGAGATCAGAGAGAGAGAGAGAGAAGAACTAACAGTAAACGAAATAGACCAATGGTTCAACTTTAAGATGGCCTGGATTGGTTCTCACTGACTTTGTATTTAGAAGATTATGGAAGATATATGGACCAAGTTTTCACTGCAGGTAAACTATTTGACATCATCACTAGGAGATGATGAGTGTTAGGTAATAAATTTACAGGGAATGTAAATATGTAATACAATTCTTCTTCCATATATTATTTGGTTTATTGTAAAATCTTCTATGATACCGTCTCAGGCTCTTCCTACCTGAGAAACACACCAAGTTTTATTACATTTTATATCATAAGTATCACAATTTTTAATAAATAACTCTTCAATTTTTAATATTACATTTTGATTTAAAAATATTACATTTTTTTTCTCAAACACGTTACATTTTATCTCATAAGTAATAATCAATCAATTTATATATTATACTTTTTTTCATAAGAAACTGTTCAACTCGTAAATATTAAATTTTGCTTTAAACGTATTGCATTTTGCTCAAAAAGTATTATATTATGATTCTCCTTATAAGTAACAAATAATTTATTTGTGATTAGTATTACATTTTTCATCTTGACCTAATATGTCACACGAATAAAGATTCGTGAGGTAGTGGTCTCACAAGAGTGAAGAGACTCGAACTTTGTTTAATTTTTTTTTTATTTTAATAATGAAATTGGTCTATACACCTATAATCAATATGAGTAGTGATGTCAGTGATCATGTAATCAATTGACATGAGTATTTAACTTTAAATAATTTATCATAAATTCGATAATTTATTCAAACCCCTTGCATAGTTCCCATGAACAACACAAAAATAAGAGGAATGCTAGAATTATAGTCTCTATTTTCACCCCCTACGTGTCATCATGATATGATTGTCTTAAACTTTGTGCTTGATTATAGTATAAACCCCTTTTAACTGCAGTGAGGTCGATCAAATAATAATCTCACTACAATGTATCCATGTATCATCGGAGATATATTAATTTACACATAAATTTAATTCCATTATTAGAACACCACATGTCCCAACCTTTGGGTTGATTTTCATCAAAAATCAATTTTAGTCTTTATACTTAAAATATTTAGGGGTGTGGTAAATAACTGTCAGTTGATTAGATTAGTGGGTTCGACTAGTTGATAGTATTAGTTGATTGTAAAAAGATGTTTAGTAAATTAGTTGTTAGCTGATAGCGGATTACATGGAAAATTACTTTTAAGGGTTCAATTTATTTTCTCAAAAAATTGATCGAAAAAACTGTTTTGAGTAGCTTTTAGAATTTTAGCGTTTTGGGTAAAAGTTATTACAAAAAGCTGATTAACGAAACATTCATATTGACTATTTAACCAAGTCAAACAGCTAATAGTGGTCAAACAAGTCAAAATCGACTGATAACCTAACTATGTTACCAAATAGAGCCTTAGTCCATTTTTGTTGGATCAGATTACGGAGATTAAAAAATTTCACCATCTAACACAATAATATATAATTTGTATTTAATTAATAAGTAAAAAAATTTTAGCCTATGAAATCGGTTAATTCACATAATAAAAAATGTTTTATTTTTACGTCAAATGGTAATTTTTTTAGTGTGGTCTATGTAACTTTATCTATTTCTGTATTTAATTTAATTTATGCACATACTCCTAAATAAGTTTAATCATTATTGATTTCCTCCAAAAAATCAACATTTCTTGGTAAGGGTCTAAATCCTTAGGCTACGTACAAGAATCCTAAGTGTTTGACAATTTAGCAGTAAAATATGTACACATTAAATTAATTAACGGCGGCTGTATCTTGGTCGTCTATGAAGTTTTCTTCGTATACCAAAACATAGGCCAACACTATTCTACGCAACCATATGCATTAGACAATTAAACTCTACGACCTATAATAAAATTACATGCATTAAAGCAAGTTGCATCGTAGGTTATTGCACGGATTATTTTAATTAATATTATATTATATTATTAAAATACTCTAACAATGATCACTTTTCTCATATTATGCAAGTTTCTATGAAGTTACCAAAATATGTGTAAATTATAATAGTTGTTTGAAAAAATTTCACTTTTGATCCCATAATTATTGTACATGTATCAAATTTGATCCTTAATTATTAATATTTTTAAATTAAGTGCATGACTATATAATTTGTATCACATTTCGTCCTGTCATTCATTTTTCTAGTCAAGTTTCCGACCAACTATTGCCAGAAATCCAGAATTTCAACAAAAAAAAAATAATAATAATTTTGGCTAACTATTGTCGGAAAATTATTTTTCTCATTGAAATTCTGGCAATAGTTGGCCGTAAAATTTGACGGACGACCAAATGTGATACAAATTACAAAGTCATGCGCTTAATTTGAAATATTAATAGTCAAGGACAAAATGTTATACAAGTTACGTAGTTATGCACCTAATTTGAAAATATTAATAGTTAAGCACCAAATTTGATACATGTACAATAGTTAAGAGATCAAAAGTGAATTGAAATTTATTCTAGTTGTTTTAAAGAAATTAAAGATACAAAACTTGCACTTCTTTAATTAATTTACTATGCAATATCAGTGACATGTGAAGTTATACACAGACACACATAAACATAAAAATTAATTGTGTGCATGTTTGCAAGACGTTTGGTTATTTCAATTTAATTTGTTAGAACAATATATACCTTGTGGTCTAGTGGCATCCAGTGTCCTGGTTAACATTCTCACATGGATGATGGGAGTGGGTTTGAGCCTCAGAGGAGGCAACTGTGAGTACTATTAAAAATATATATATAGAGTGCAATTTTAAATGAATTACACTAATTTTAGATAATTTGGACTAAATACAGTATATATGCAAATTGAAATATTATGTGTTGCATATGGACAGTACTTGAACCATAAAGTCAGCCCCAATAGATCAAGATTAGACAGAGGTGATTCGATTTGTAACCAACCCTTAATCAGGATCATTATGATCTCAGTTTAATTTAGAGTTATTACTTTTTTTTAGCATGTGCAATAAAAGTGAAATTCGTAGCAGGGTAATGATCAATAAAATTAAAGAATGACGCATCAACGTTGGTATATGATTGTTGGCTTGGTAATCACAATGTTTCAAGTTCGACTCTTATCTCAGTGAAATTAAAGTTACTTATTGACTTTTTCAGTTTGAATCAATCAGCTATAGACAACGTAAGCTTCCGTGTGATGAAATAAGATGAACAAAAGTGGTGCATGTAAAATGTGACAGAACATATAGGGTTTATAACTAATGAGTGGATTTGTGTAGTAACAAGTAATGATTATCAAAAAAGTTGAGGTAAATCTACTGTTATGGGATTTGTATTGTGACTAATGACTGAAGGATAATGATTATAATTCTCAATTTTCCCGATGCCCTATACTCCTTGCATCATCTATCTGATCTATCTGCAATTGTACATTTTTCTGTACCTTTTGATTTTGATACCTCATTGCTTGCTTTCTCCCATCTCCCCCCTCTCCGATCCCTCACAACCATTTTTGACTTAATTGCATGCATTGTCACTCATTCACAAACCTCCATCAACATCTTGTAGCTTAAGTTTAATTCTATTCTTTTTAAAAAGATACGTAGTAGATGTTTTAAGGTTGTTTGAGATTTTGAGTTTCATGAATAGAGTAACAGATATCATCAATTTGATTTACGAGAATGCTTGCACCCAACCCGTTACTTAAAGGTACGTTCTAGGTGAAACTCGTCTAGTGGCCCTAACCGTCAAAGAACAACACGGAGATAATGTTTATAGCTGACTTGCTCAAACTAAGAAAACTAACGAAAAAACAAACTTGAAATCTTGTAGTATATCAATAAATATATATATATATATATATATATATATATATATATATATATATATATATATATATAAAATTTTAAATTAATCAAGCTATATTTGTTATATGAATCTTGAGACAGGTAGTAAATGAACAGGTAATACAACTGCAGGGTTGAAGGTAGATCTTGTAAATGGTGTATCATGTTAAAAAGTTAATTTATTATGTTAAAAAGTTTTAAATTGATTATATCGAATCTGAATTAGTCTCACAATGATGAGGATACTATATGGCATGTAGAAAATAAAATATGTTACATAAATTTTGGCATGTAGAATGGCAAAAGGAGAAACAAACAAATGAAAATTTAGACAAACAAATGAAAATTTAGAATGGCAAAAGTCTTGTCACACTAACAGGATACAAAGAAAATGATTGTCTTCCAACGCAGTTATTATGTGGCTCATAAAAGAAGTCTGGGCATTAATTACGTGGAAGTATCATTAGACCATAAGGTCATATTGACGGTTATATTGTACTTTGTTATGTGTATTAATATATAAATATTTAAAATCTAAAAAATTAATTAAAATACATCTTACGATTTATCACCCTTCTCTCTTCTTCCCCACCCTATGAATTGAGGAGACTAAAAAGACAAAGAAACACATCACATAACTTCATTTTATTGGCCCTTTCGTTTACTTTCTAAGCTCCCCTAAATATTGATTAAGAAATAAATTAAATATTGTTGATTAGAAAAAATTAATTAAAAAGCTTATCAATGGAAAGATTGACAACTGTTTTCTTGTTAAATGAAAGTCAAAAGGAAAAGAAAGGACATAATGTTATTTTTATTGACTTAAAAGTCTTATATTCAATTAAAATTTAAAAGAGTAAGAAAATTGGATCTTAATCAATACAAAATATTTCAACTAAGTGGCGTGTAGGATTTGTTTTCTACCAATTAATTGAAAATGATTAGGGAGGCTGCTGCTTTGAACAGTTCTAGACGTAGAATAATTTGCAATTGTAATGCATATTCGTGACTCATAGAGTGTGGATAAGATGATCCGTGTTTCTTTCAATTTAACCTAAGATTTCTAATTCGAGAATCTGTGATTACACAAAAAAAATTAAAAATTGTATATTCATGGAGACTATTTGCCTTACTGTACTGTATTATTATTATTTTAAAAACTTCATTAAAAATAATTGTAAACTTTTCACTCAGTTAACACATCATTAAAGACCTTGTGGTCTAGTGGCACTCGGTGTCTCGGTTCACACTCTCACATGGATGATGATGGGAGTGGGTTGAGCCTCAGTGGAGACAACTGTTGACTAAAAAAAAGAGTTGTGATTTTAAAAACAAAAAAAAAATCATATACATAAATAATAAATGAAACTTTACTATTTATATATGTGTGTGTGGTTCTAATGAGATCACTTGTTTAGGTAAGACCGTGAGATCAGATCTTGTGCATCTATGTAATATTTTTTAATGGTCTAGATTGATTGGCACACACACTCCGTTCGCACACATTTAATCACCTTTCGCACACACTTCAACTTGAAATCTTAATCAATTTAGACTATTAAAATAATTCGAGATTAAATCTTGTACATCAATCTAAAAAATTTTAATGGTCTAGATTGTTTGACACACCTACTCCGTTCACACACATTTAATCACCGTTCGCACAAACTTAATCACCGTTCGTATACATTTAATCACCGTTTGCACACATCTAATTACCATTCGCACACACTTAATCACCGTTCAATTCGCACACATTTTATCACCGTTCGCACACACTTCAACTTAGAATCTTAAATCAATCTACACCATTAAATTATTACATGGATGCACAAGATCTGATCTCACGATCTTACCTAAACAAGTGATCTCATATGATCCTAACTCTATATATATACATATAGCAGCTCATGTGCTGATATAACTTCCCGTGCAAAAGTGCGGTGATCAATGCTGTTTAAAAAATATTCTAAGCTGATGTACCTTAAGTTTCGAATCTACGCACCTTAAGCTCTAAACTTAGGTATCTTAAGTTATAAACTGATGCACTTAAGTGTTGAATTGACACACCTTAAGTGTTAAAATGACGCACCTTAAGGTATAAAATGACGCACCTGAAGTGTTATGGATTTAAGCACTTTAAACTATAAACTTACGCACCTAATGCTATAAAACGACCCACCTTAATCTATAAAACGACGCACCTTAAGCTCTGACCTTATGCAAAATGACCATAATGTCACCGCGTTTTTTTAAAAGTTTTCTTCAATCTAGGCTGTTGATTTTTGCAAGATCAATGACTATGATTAAACCCCATCTTTCACCTGTGACATACTACCGCGCGCACCTGATCTCTTATATATATATATGTATGTATGTATATATGTATGTATGTATGTATGTATGTATGTATGTATGGGATCATATGAGAATAAGTCCGTAGAAGAAAACTAAGAACTAATCACAACCGTACATCTGGAAAAATTGAACGCACCAGATCTGATTTTTTTTTAAATGCGGTAGCAGTTTCGTAATTATTACTAACTTTACTATGCAAATGTGAACACTAAAATCTACAATTTTTACACTTTTCTAGGTTTGCAAATTTAGTATTAACATTTTGTATATTTAGTATTAAAAGTTTGCACTTGTAAAAAAAGCGAAAGTACATTATTGCAATTAGGATTTCGATTTTAGAGTTTTATGACTGAGTTTTTGATTTTATTTGGTCCAGACTGTCTAGTGGTTCACTTTTTATGCTTAAGGTTTAACATTTATTGTTTGAATTTAAAATTTAGCTTCTTTTTTTTTTTTTTTTGATTTTATAGAATTTATCATGTTTGCATATTTAGTTGTTAAAGATTGCATATTTAAGTGTTAAAGTTTGCATAGTGGAGTTTATGATAATTACGAAACTTTCATCGTGTCTTTTTTTAAAAGTCTAATGAGATCCGTTTAATTTTTACAGATGTAATGCTAAGATATTGGTTATTATTTCTCTCCTATGGAAGTGTTCTCATATTTGGATGTGCTTTTTTTTTTTTTATTACTATTATATTATTGGGTGGCTAAGTTTTTCATATTTTATTTTTCTGAATATATAATCTTTTTGGGCATATTTAAATTTTCAATTCATTTTTTAAATAATTAAAATACGTCACATTTTAAATTTAGAACTATATTATGATCTATGGTTTTAAATTTGTACTTTGATCTATTATGATAAACGGGGACTAAACCTGTAAACACTACTCATGGTATGCACTGAGTAAACCGATGTTGAAATTGAACTCATGAATTTTAGGTACAAAATAATTCATACTACAACTAACCACTTAATTAGTTACCTCTTTCGAGGCTATGCATGTTAGTTTTGTTTATATATACTAGTAACCCAATCTTCACTACGAGAAAAAATTGAAATACTTACGTATATGAATTTACATACAGATTAATACTTACAACTTAAATATCTATGAAAATATGTATTGGTAAGTTAAATATCTATGATTTGTTTATTGTAAATTTGATTTTTCTGATAATTTATTCATTTATTATAAATTTATCAACATGGAACTTAGATTTACCAATCCAACACCTAATTAATGAAAATGTTGTGAAGTTGACCTAAGATAAAACAAGAAATAGGAAAGCTAAGCAAGAATATGGAATCTCGATGAAGCTTTCAAATTTGGCAGCATTTGTCATTCAATTTGTATGTTAGTAGTTTGATTGGGTTGACTATATGATGGTGAAAAGGAGAGAATTAATGCATGCATGAAATACTGTCATTGTCAAAACTCATAATAAAAAAAGCAAAATTATATATGATTAATTAGTGCTTGGTTAGATTATTCATTATTGATTGGTAGGGTTGGTGGGTCTTTATTTATTTATTTATTTATATTTATACTTAGGTGATTTTAGTTTT
This sequence comes from Ipomoea triloba, assembly GCF_003576645.1. Classification (NCBI taxonomy): domain Eukaryota; kingdom Viridiplantae; phylum Streptophyta; class Magnoliopsida; order Solanales; family Convolvulaceae; genus Ipomoea; species Ipomoea triloba. The sequence continues at coordinate 16,059,475 of NC_044922.1, forward strand.
ACCTGATTAATCTTAATTCAACAAGATCTCGCTTCTAGAGGTAAATCACGAGTTGCACAATCAGTCTAACGGTCAGACCCTAATCTTCATGCACATGCACAAGGGATCTATCCAACCTACAGCTTCCATCTGCATCTTGAGCCTTTTTCCTATTAATGTTTTCAGTAGAATTCAAACTCCTACACTACCGCCTCCAATCATGACATACATACAGTCAAATGACAAACCATTTATTTACTTTTACATTTTGTCTAACAATGAAACTAATAACATATTATTTAAGGAATCAATTTTAGGAGAAACTTAAGTTGATGCAAGTTTTGTAGTCTTGCACGTTTTTTTTTTGGAACATTGAGATGACCTTGGTCTTGGAGAGAGCATGTGAGGAGATGTAAACCACAATAACTCAATGACCCAGTAGACATGGCCAAATGTCGGTGCTTACAAAGAATTGTCTACTTTAAGTATAATCTGATCTCCACACTGTCGCTACCAAGTTTCAAATTGAACCTTGGTCTCTTTTGTCAATGGTGGATCGGAGCTTGGAGACTTGGTTTCATACTCGTAGATGCTAATGGTGGAGATTGGAGAACTGGTCTTGGGCTTACAGATGCTAATCACTGAGACTAAGTCTTAGATTTACCAGAGTATGTGAAACGCTAAGTGCCTAGACTGGGACTTGGATTTATAAAGAAATTTGTGAAACACTGGATTATTTATCAAAGTAGAAAAATAGAGGATTTTTTTAAAGAACAGGAAATTGAAGAAGTGAAAAAATAAAAAATGGCAAGTGTTGAGATTGGGTTTGGTCTTGTATGATGTTGTTTTTGGAAACTTTAATTTTGATGACGATTGTTTGATTGTCCAACTCATATTAGTTTTTTCTAAAGCATGTGTATGTAACTTGTATTGTAAGTTTTTGTGTCTTGTGTTATAAACTTTTGTATCTAAAGAGTATGAATTCTATACATGGAACAATTAAATTATTAATTGTGTAACACACCATATTGTGTGTTTTATGTTATAAATTTATATTTTGTGTTGTGATATTCTGTGCCTTTAGAACATAAATTATCTACATAAATTAGATTTGAAAATAAGTAAATATATAACATGTGTATGTGTCTTGTGTTGTGAGTTTTTGTGTCTTGTGTTATAAAATTTTGTACCTCAAAAGTATCAATTCTGTATCTGGAAGAGATAGATACAATAGATTAGTAGCGGTGTAAAGACATGAGAAACGAAGTATATCAATTTGTCTTTTTTTTTTTTTGGCCCAATAATCGGTTATATATAGATAATGATAATAAGGGTTCTAGCGATTGTTCAATAATTACTGAAACCCTAATTATCGATGAATGACGGGCTACTGTGTCTTAATTCAAGAGTCTAGATGCACAGAATTGACAAATTAATGTGTTTAATTATAAATTTTTAAACTTCAAGAGTCTTAATTATTTTTTCATAATAAAGTTCAATAGTCTATTTGACAATTTTCCATATTAATATATATTCACTCAATAACTCTGAAGGGTAGAGCTAGGCTACATAAATGCAATCAAACAATGGGATTTGGTGTAAACACATCTAAGCCCAACCCGTAAATCTTAGCAGGCTACTAATTGGCCCAATATCTTATTTATATTTTAATAGGCCCATTAAATGACGAAACCCAACAACCTATTGTAGGCAAATTATGACAATTTATATCGTGGACCACGGTGCACAATGTATTGTGCACCCCATACCAAAATGAGTTCTGTGTATTTTAAGTAATTGTTCTGTGTATTTCAGGCAACCATTCTGTGTATTCTAGGCAACCGTTCTGTGTATTGATGTTAGTAACACATGTGATGTGTTTGTGCATTCGAATGTTTAGGAGGATGAGTTCTGTGTATTTTATGTTAATATTCTGTGTATTGATGTTAGTAACACATGTTGTGATGTGTTTGTGCATTCGAATGTTAGGAGGATGAGTTCTGTGTATTTTGTGTCAATATTTTGTGTATTCTGGGCAAACATTCTATGTATTCTAGATAATGATTATGTGTATTATAGATAATGAATTCCCTGGAGTCATTCGCATTCGCGTCCACTAATATTGAAACAACGTCGACGATTGGCAAATTATACCGTGGACCAGGAATCCAAGATCACCTTGCATTATGAAACCTTATCTAAAATGACATTTAAAGGATGTATTAAGTTAACAAATTATATACATGTAAATAAATTGAAAACACATAATTTGTTAACTACATACATAAAATATGTTAATTGTAGACATATAATATGTTAACATATAATTTATTAATTGAAAACACATAACATGTTAGCTAAAGACATATAAGTTTTGGCAATCCTTATACAATAGACCAATGCTCATAGTGCATTGTGGACCCTGGTACATGTGTATGTGTCTTATGTTATGAGTTTTTGTATCTTGTGTTATAAAATTCTGTACCTTAAGAGTATGAATTCTGTATCTGAAAAAAATTAGTAATTGTATTTTATGTTATGAATTTTTGTGTCTTTGCACACAAATTATGTACTTAAATCATATTTGAAAAATAAGTAAAGGGAAAATTGCATTTTTCGTTCCTAAGTTATAAGGTAATTGTAGAATTCGTCCTTAAGTTTTGGTCATATTCACTTTTCGTCCCTAAGTTATCATTGGTGTTGCACTTTTCGTCATTGAGTTATACTAATTGCAAAATTTGTCCCTAAGTTATCATTGTGTTGCACTTTTTGTCCCTAACTAAACTGTGCAAACTTCGATTAACCGAAATTTCGCACCGAATTAACCGTTAACCAAAATTTTAAAAAACCTTTAACCATTAACCGAACCGAAAAATTTCGGTTAAAAAATAGTTAATCGAAATTTGACTGAAGTTTGCACATTTAAGTTAGGGACGAAAAGTGCAACCTAATGATAACTTAGGGACAAAATTTGCAAATAGTATAACTGAGGGACGAAAAATACAACACTAACGATAATTTAGGGACGAAAATTGAGTATGACTAAAACTTAAGGACGAATTCTACAATTACCTTATAACTTAGGGACGAAAAATGCAATTTTTCTATAAGTAAATATATAACATGTGTATGTGCTTGTGTTATTAAATTATGTACCGAGTATAAATTCTGTATTTTAATTTGTCGTTTTGATTAAGGATCTACAATGCTACGTGGACCTTGCCCATGATATAAATTGCCATGAAATTTGCCTATATTGAAATCATATTACCTGTAAATTGTTTGAGTTATGTTCTGACAGAGGTGATGGCATGTTTCCTTCTTTGTCTTTTATCCTCAGTTGTGATTCGGGTTTTAGCTTCTGCCTCTGCATAATTCGTTTTCCATGTCGGTACGTGTCCAAAGTTTCCAAGAAACTCATTTCAATCGAATCGTTTGAGAAACATGAAAATATATGATGAGGTTCATGTGCAGTTTAAGGTATATATATGAGCTGCAGTCACCTAATGTCGTCTCACCCAAATCACAAACCAATACTATATTTCTTTACAGAAAAGAAAACATTTTAAGGAAGATGCATGACAGTCTTGTAGCTTTAATTTGAAAGTTGGCCCTTCATCCACCTCCGAATCATTTCCAACGATGCTTTGGGCTGATCCATTGGAACCAAGTGGCCAGCATTGTGAACCTTAAGGAACGTGAGAGGTCCATGCCTCTTTTGTATCCCTTTCTCCTTTCCATCTACTAAAAATTTCACGTTTGGAGCTGCACGGAATCCTTTGTGGCCAAACCACTGCAACGCTCGAACCCATCTCAAGTTGCCTGTTTCATATCAAGGCATTTAGATTAATGATCAGCTAAACATGATAGAGTGTTGTGCTGTGACTAATCCCCTTATTGGATTGTAAGCATCTCTATTGGGTGGGACAGGTTTTTCCATATCCAAAGTAAATGATTGAACCCTTGATTTTTGGTTAAAGATGAATGAGTCTCTTTCATTCAATTGAAGCGTGTGTTCCATCTCAACTAAAAGTCTAAGCTGATAGTTGGACTGCATATATATTATTTATGCTCAACAGGCCCCCTCACGTATGCGGGCTGATTGCTTTGATGGGTTTTACCAAATTGAAGCATGTGCTCCATCTCAACTAAAAGTCTAAGCTGATAGTTGGACTGCACATATATTATTTATGCTCAACGCATTCAACCACACCTAACAGGATAGTGTTGTGTTGTTTTGAAGATGAGAAAAACTAAACTTACCAAGCCAGTTGCAGATAAGATCATATTCGCCCACGTAAACCAACAGATTGATACCATCTTCCAGGAGAGATGGAATTCCCACTGCAAGATTCTTGAACCGGTCATATTCCATGGCCAGGAAAACTGTGGAGCTGCATGAAACCCAATCAATGTCGCCCACCCCGAGAGCATCCTTCACTGACTGCGTGTTCAGGAAAGTCTCTGCATTTGAGAGGTCATAGCAGAGTGACCCAACACAATTCTTCCGAATATCATAGTACTGCACATGTATGTGAATTACAAGCTAATTAAGTAAGTACTTCTATATATATATATGCTTCAAGAAAAGAGAGTAAATTACATTTAGGTTCCCATGTTTCTCCATTATCTGGTCAAAGAGGGGTTCACAGCGGCTATACACCACATCACCACAAGCAGATCCACCATTACTGTTACACTTCCTCACAGCTTTTTGACAGTCCGGGATAAGCTGAATGAGTTCATCATGGTAAGATTTTGAGATCAAGTTGTTGTCCAAAGCATAGTCTGGTTATGCTGGATACTGTATTTCTGGATTGGTCATTCCATTGCCAATGGCTAATCCCTGTTTCATAACAGTTATTGAATGGATTTCATCATCTTCCAAATTCCAGATTTCAGAACTGTACTGTGATGATTGTTATACCTTAAGATTTATGTAAATTCCTTCTTTCTTCTTGTTTCCTTGGTTAATCCGTGTGCCCAATGCCGGAATATAATGCCCAGCATAAGATTCTCCAGTTACAAAGAACTCATTCTTTGTATATTCTGGGTTTGCCTTGAAAAATTCCTGTATAGTATTTCATTGTATCCAGAGATGAACTAATTAATATAATCAACTTATACTTATCTCTAACCAATTTATAAGATCAAAGGTTAAAATCAAATTTAGTTAAAGACCTGTAAGAAGGCATAAAGATCATTGCTGACACCATTTTCATCATAACGGATGTCGTCTTTACTTGAACTATAGCTGAAACCCGTTCCAGTCGGTTGGTCAACATATATAAGGTTAGAAACCTGTTACACAAATTTAAATTATCAAATTTCATGTACCAACCATAATCTAAACTAGTGCCATAATATTTAAGATGAAAACATCCGGGTTTAAACCTGTATTAGTGAAGCTCTCGATCTGCTTCTTCTTTTTTTTTTTTTTTTTTAAATTAGGAAATTGGTGAACAGTGCCATAATATTTAAGATGAAAACATCCTTAAAAGATGATTACCTTGTCCCAACCATAATCATTCCAAATGAGGGACTGGTTGTCAGCAATGTAAAAAGGTCCATTCTCATAAAACAAAGCCAATGAACTGCTGCACCCTGGCCCTCCAGTCAACCATATAACAACCGGGTCACTCTTGTTGCTTCTCGATTCAAAGAAGAAATAAAACATCCTGCGCCAAACCCAAAACAACATCATTCTAAAGAGTACTAGGAAACCACAAAATAAATTACATAAAATACAGTGTTTTGTTTGTATTCAATTCCCACCTTGCGTCTACAGTGTCTGGAAGCCTGTAGTAACCAGCATGATGGCCCAAGTCTTGAACATTAGCCCCAGACTCACCGAGAAAGTTCAACTTGAATCGCTTCTCCACAAGTCTGGGCGAATCTGCTTCCGCCGGAGAGTGGGCGGAACCCCTGTTGAGATCATGCAAGGGGAACAAGTTGAGTTGCCTGATCATCTTCTCCGCTCGCCGCTTCGCCATAGAATTATCCGCGCCATTTGCTTGTCCAGGAGAGCACACTAGAACGATCACAAGCAGAAAAAGGCACATGGCGTTGGGATGACAAGAATGTGTTTGGTTGTGGATATTCTTAAGGAGATAGAATGAATGTTCAAAAAAAAGGAGATAGAATGTCAATATTGATGAGCCGCGCCAGTGAATGCAAAAGCGCAAGTGACAGGAAGTAGCCGCCGGCCTCCTCCCCAAATTATTAATAGTATTAATAAAAACAATATCCTCAACTTTAACTCCAAGCCCAAAACACTCCTGGTTTGCCTAATACAGTTTCTATTACTCCCAAGTAATTTAACCTTTCTTTAAGGCAAAAACTTGTGTGAGACCGTCTCACCGTGAGACGGGTCGGGTCAAGGTGCAACTGTATTACTTATATGCACAAATGTCATACTTATATGATCAAATGTAATACTAATTATGAATAAAATTTTTGTTACTTATAAGGGTAAATGTAATACTTTTAAGGGAAAATACAATACTTTTACATTTCGATTTAAAAGTATTACATTTTTCCTCAAAAGTATTATATTTTCCCTTATAAGTAGGGGCACTTGTCAACATTACTTATTATGAAAAATGTATTACTTTTTCTCTTATAAGTAACACAAATTGTATTCTTGATTACTATTATATTTGAGCATATAAGTATGACATTTGCATGATGTTTCGACCCGACCCGACCCGACCCGTCTCACGAATAAGGTTCCGTGAGACGGTCTCACACAAGTGTGACCCTTTCTTTAATATAGTTATACTTACTAAATATCAAAATATAAGTGTACTTCAAGATCTTGCAATAACTAACTGACAAGTAATTAAATTAATGATATATAATGCAATGCAAATTATCTACATATTGCATTTATACACTTAGTTTAGAAAACTGAATTTTTGTGATATTTGTTGCATGCAAGGAAGACTCATACTATAGTTTATTTGTCGATTCTTATATGTTATAAATCATAATATCATAAGAAACGGATACTTTGATGAAATATGAAGCATGAGTAGTCTGCCAATCAACGGTTTTAGACATCGCATTTCAACAATTTGGATGAGCATCTTTCCAAAAAGGCATACACTCCATTTGGTAATCTGGAGTAAAGTTTGGATTAACAGTCTAGATATATGATTCATACATTATGATATATTTTTGTTTATTGCCTAATGCCAGTATGATAATTTGAATTTTGAGAACATAGAAACAAAGCTCGAAACATGCTTATATGCTTGAATGGTCTTACCTCAAAGTTACTACCCACTATCACATAATGTTTTATGTTGTATGTTAGACTCAAGGTTACTAACTTCTCACAATAGTCAGAGACTTGCTTTATATGTATGAAATATTGACAACAAAAATTAGGCTTTAGATGTGAGTTTTACTTATATATACTTGAGAATCTGAAACATTTTGAAATTTATAAGTAATTGGTAAAATCAATATGTTTTACAGTTTGACTATCAAAACTAATTTTATCGAAAAATCACAGAATATATACATGTAGATTATAAAATTAAAATTTCAGTGTCAATATTGTTATGACTCAATGTTTTGATTACATTAAAAGTGATTTTTTAAAATTTCAAGCTCAAGATATGACACGCTTGATAGTCGCAGCTGGAAGGTCAGTGATCCGCTCGCTGACTTTAGATGTCGTTGATCAAATTAATCAGTACATATGCGACATGAATATTGCAAAAGGACGAACATATTTAAGTTGTAACTCTTTGGGTAAGGCAGAACCAGACAGTGAAAATCTATTAGAAGTACACACTCCTAAATTCTTAAATAGTTTGAGATTGTATGATTTTCTTAATCATTCATTGACATTAATTAAAGGTCGGTGCACCTGTTATGCTATTGCGGAAGATAGACCATTCTCTTTATCTTTATAACGGTACGCGACTCATCATCACAAGATTGACAGATCATATTGTTGAAGCAAAAATAGTTAATGGGACACATGATGGAACCAAAGTTTTTATCCCTCAAATGTCTCTCACTCTTTCTGATACGAGATTGTCCTTCAAGTTCCAAGATAAATAATTCCCATTGATGCATGCATATGCCATGACTATCAACAAAAGCCAGGGCCGAACACTAACGCACGTTGGGTTATTGTTGAAAAACCCAGTTTTTAATCACGTTCAATTGTAAATACAACCGGTGATATTATGTTTTTTTTTTCAAGATGAAAAAATTGCTATATGTCTACACAAATATATATCTTCCATACATATGAGTTAGAATAGCAATTGATTCCAATAACCGAGTTACTAGAAAACGATCATATTTATCCAATTTATAAAAATCCTAAATAATGATATATAAAATCTCTAAAATTCTAGCACTACATGCGTACATCTACACATTAGCTATTAATTAAGCAATTATTTGCTGAAATTCAAACAAGGATAACATCAAAAAATATAATCGATCCAAAACATATCTTCAATTGTACTATATAATATTTGATATTATAATTTATATAATTATATATCGATCCAAATATTCTTAATATATTATAACAAATTCATTTTGTGCATCGCACGGGTGAAAATAGTAGTTTTTGTAATACTATTTATTTTCCCACATTTTCACCTCCTAAACTTCTTATTAACTTAATACGTAGTAATAAAAGAGCTCAGTGAATGAAAAATGTTGAATAGTCAATGAATTCTTTTGGTAGAAAACATTCTCTACAAAAAGAGAAAAAGGTATATATAGTGATGGTGTTCAATTGTGCTAATTTATAATGCATATTTTGATCAATTTTAGATATGAATTGCTTTAATAATGTTTAAATTGACCAATTATATGATTCTTTGCGTAGGAATGAGAAAATTTGAAAATTAAACATATTGATGAATATCAAATTCTACTACTTTTTGGGGGCACTTAGTGGCCAACAATTTGGGATTAGAGTTGCTTTTTTGTGTTTAAAATGCCTTAAAATATGATCAATTGCGTTTAATGACTAACTTTGAGACACTTTTGTGTTTTGTAGGAAAATATGGTCAAATTAAGAGTAAATTAGACAAAATAGAGCAAAAATAAGATGGAAGCAAAAGTCTTATGTTACGAGCTGAGTTACGCTCTTAACAAAGCTTGTAAAACTCAGAATCATAAAGGTCATTTCTTTCATTACGCTCGTAATAAAGTATCATAGCGAAAACTTTTAGAAAGCAATTTCTGCTACTACGAATGGCACTACGCTCGTAATGAGCATCGTAACGCAATTGTATCCGGGAGTTATAAAAGGGAGAAGTTAGAAATTCTAGAAAAGTTTTTTCTTTTCTTAGGTTTTCTCTTTATACTAGTTTGGGAGTACTTTTTTCCTTTTAACTTTTTTGGCACTTTAGAACAATTCCATTTCAATTTCAATTTCAATTTATAATCAATACTTAGATTTACTTTCAATTGTATCATTGGATCAAAGGACTGAAGATTTCAATTTCAATTTAAAAAAGTTCTTCTTCATTTACATCTCTTGTAATTTACTTTGTGTTTTGATTCTCTTGCTTAAATTCCTTGTGATAGTCATGGATTATGCATGCTTTTGTTATTGAATTCCTTGCTATTTTCCTTTTTATTATGAGTGGATAGATTCCTTATTAGGAGGGTGATAGAGATCTAGATTAGGTTTTTGAAGATGTGATCTTGAATTATTTGAGTAGGGGAGATGATACTTGATGCGATGATGTTGATCAACATGATTGAGTCCTGATTAGGAAGTGATAACCTAATCTATGCTCGATGGGTTGATCAACCATACTCTACCTTTGAGAAAATGAGAGTATGGGATGCCTAGGATACCAAGTGTTCGACGAAACATCCCTTAGCCATTTATGAAGTATGAGAATGTTCCTAAGTGCTCTAAGGGTGTCTAATGAAGTTGAGAAAGTCTTCCTCTTAGTTCATATGTCATCCTTTATCTAATCAATTGACTCTTTCCTTTGTTCCCGATTCGATTGCATTTCTCTCGTCCTAATCAAAGTTCATATTCTCCTTCGCTTTTATCTTCATTGTTATTTCATCCCTTTGTTAATTGTTTCTATGATTTAATGTCATATGGGGTTCTCCGGGTTAGTGAGTTTGTCACATTTAGTCATAAACATTCAAATTGACCATCTGTGGTCCTTCTACGTATGAGTTTCAAATTGTTACCATCAGCGGTGATGGTATGTTTACTTGTTTGTCTTTGATCCTCAGTTGTGATATTAGATTCGGGTTTTAGCTTCTGCCTCTGCATAATTCGTTTTCCATGTCGGTAAGTGCCCAAAGTTTCCAAGAAACTCATTTCATTGGAATCGTTTGAAAAACATGAAAATGATGAGGTTCATGTGCAGTTTAAGGTATGAGCTGCAGTCAACTAATGTCGTCTCAACCAATCACAAACCAATACTATATTTCTTTAAAGAAAAGATCACATTTTAAGGAAGATGACATGCAGTCCTATAGCTTTGTAAGTTGGCCCTTCATCCACCTCCGAATCATTTCCAATGATGCTTTTGGCTGATCCATTGGAACCAAGTGGCCAGCATTATGAACCTTAAGAAACGTGAGAGGTCCATAGTTCTTTTGTACCCCTTTCTCCTTTCCATCTACTAAAAATTTCACGTTTGGAGCTGCACGGAATCCTTTGTGGCCAGACCACTGCAACGCTCGAACCCATCTCAAGTTTCCTGTTTCATATCAAGGCATTTAGATTAATGATCAGTTAAACATGATAGAGTGTTGTGTTGTGACTAATCCCCTTGCTGGATTGTAGACACCTCTATTGGGTAAGACAGTTAATCTGGAGATTTAAGGCTGTTCCCTACCCAAAGTCAAGGATCGAACCCTTGACCTTTAGTTAAGGATAAATGATTCCCTTTCACTCAATCATATCTCCCAGGTTAGTCTTGTGTTGTTTTGAAGATGAGAAAAATTGTACTTACCAAGCCAATTGCAGATAAGATCATATTCGCCCACGTAAAACAACAGATTGATACCATCTTCCAGGAGAGATGGAATTCCTACTGCAAGATTCTTGAACCAGTCATATGCCATTGCCAGGGAGACTGTGGGGCTGCATGAAACCCAATCAATGTCGCCAACCCCGAGAGCATCCTTCACTGATTGCGTGTTGAGGAAAGTCTCTGCATTTGAGAGGTCATAGCAGAGTGATCCCCCAAGGCATTTCTTCCGGATATCATAGTACTGCACATGTGGATTACAAGGTAAGTAAGTACCACTAGGTTGAAAAGTTAGTTATGAATAGATACTGCATTGTAACAGAGTTAGTAGTATATATGCTTCAAGAAGAGAGAGTAAATTACATTTAGGTGCTCATGTTTCTCCATTATCCGGTCAAAGAGGGGTTGGCAGCTATTATCCACCACATCACCACAAGCAGATCCACCATTACTGTTACACATCCTGACAGCTTTTTGACAGTCCGGGATAAGCTGAATGAGTTCATCATGATAAGATTTTGAGATCAAGTTGTTGTCCAAAGCATAGTCTGGGTATGCTGGATACTGTATTTCTGGATTGGTGAGTCCATTGCCAATGGCTAATCCCTGTTTCAAAAACAGTTGAATGGATTTCATGTTCCAAATTCCAGATTTCAGAACTGTGAAGATTGTTATACCTTAAGGTTTATGTAAATTCCTTCTTTCTTCTTGTTTCCTTGGTTAATCCGTGTGCCCAATGCCGGAATATAATGCCCAGCATAAGATTCTCCCGTTACAAAGAATTCATTCTTTGCATATTCTGGGTGTGCCTTGAAAAATTCCTGTATAGTATTTCATTGTACCCAAGATGAACTAAATAATAATCAATTTTTACTCGCTAAATATAATTTATAATATCAAAGGATAAAATCAAATTTAGTTGAAGACCTGTAAGAAGGCATAAAGGTCATTGCTGATACCATTTTCATCATGGCCAATGTCGTCTTTACTTGAACTATAACTGAAACCAGTTCCAATTGGTTGGTCAACATATATAAGGTTAGAAACCTGTTACATGCACAAATTTAAATTGTCAATTTTCATGTGTTTAAAAATTCAATGAAATTAAATTCTTAAAAAGTTATTGATTTAGTTAAAATTTAAAACACAAATACACAATGGTGAACAATTCAAAAGTATATATCAATGGACAATGGTAGTGCAACAAAGATATTATGCTAAGAATATTGGATTATATGTAATGGTGCAACACATCATATTGTGTGTAATGTAAATTGGTTATATGATGCTAGAGTAGTGAATGATATGCCTAAGTACTTCTATTACATGTGAATGCATGTCTTGAACTAGTGCAGTTTGAAAATTGGGATGCATATAATACTCCTACCATGTATAACTATTACATTTTTCTATATATACATGACTTCTTGATCAGGCTAAAAAGACGCTCATCAGTAAGCTCGGTCTCTTTCCTATTTCGCTTTTCGCCTATTAAGATTTAGTTGGATCTCTGAGATTGGTTATATATGTATATCGATATGTCGCTCCTTCCAATCGCCCTTGTTATTTTACATGTTTGTCATAGACAACTTAAATGTTTGATTTTATGAGTTTTAATAAATTTTTCGAGCTAATTCGTATTTCTACGGTATTTGATGATTAGGTGCCTTTGTGGGTGACTTTTGAAGCTATTAAAAGGAGGTCTTTGTTATTGCGGGAACTTGCCATAAGGTTGGTTTTGTGTGGTTGGTGCTTGAAAAGTTGGTTCGGAAGTGTATAAGACAAAGGGTTCTCACTTCAGTCAAAAGATTTTTATTGTAGAGATTGCATGGTCAATTCTTGATGTAAGGAAAAACTTTTAATGTTGAGATTCAGAGGAGGTGGTTTTCTTACTACAATGAGCTTGATTGTTTAGGAAACCATGATCTTCTTCAACTTCTTGTTTGTCCATGGTCGCTTTGTGATGTATAAATTCAATTTAGGTATCCGTAAAGCCCAAGAATAATTAAGGGACAAAGTAAGGATTTAGTGTCTTCAATTTTGGAGATAAAAACACACTTGGAAGTTTCAAGTTTGCTCTCTAGTATTGCAATAAAGGGAAGGAAGATATCAAGACACGTGAGAGTCTATAAGCTATAAAATTTGAACGCGTTTAAAAGTTGAAATTCAAATATACAGTGCAAACCCACAACTCTTTTTCCATGTTAGACAAAGACTACTTAAAAGTTTTCTCAACTCTAATTTTCCCGACTCAAATGCCTACACTTAAAAATTCTACTTTTAGTGTATAATAATATATCAAATTAAACATCTTACCCAGGAGAACTCGGATCCACATTGGTCTTACCTAAATTAAGTATGGACCCACTGAAAAATATGTCATAAAATGAACACTTTAAATGTCAATTTTAACTAGCTAATTTTTCCAACAGAGTATATGCAAGTCTACACTAAGCTAGCTATTGCACAAAACCTGGTGTTCCATGAGCATACAAAACACTCCGAAATATTTGGTAAGAGAGTTGATGAATTTTAAGATTACCTTGTCCCAACCATAGTCATTCCAAATGAGGGACTGGTTGTCAGCAATATAAAAAGGACCATTCTCATAAAACAATGCCAGTGAACCACTGCATCCTGGCCCTCCAGTTAACCATATAACAACCGGGTCACTCTTGTTGCTTCTTGATTCAAAGAAGAAATAAAACATCCTGCCCAAACCCAAAAAAACATCATCATTTCAAAGAGTCAGAGAGAATCATATATATATATATATGTGTGTGTGAGAGATGGATGGTGTACACCTGGCTAAGTAAATGGCGGATCCAAAAAAATAACTGGATCAAAGAAAGTCAAAGAGGGAGTCCAATAAGAGATAGTAAAGGAGTTAAGATAGGATTAAGTTTATCATTCATAAGATATTAAGGATTGGGCTTACCTTGTATTGAGTCCACTACTTTGAGTACTTTCAATGTAATTCGGATTTCCAATAGGAAACAACCTACGATTTCTATTCCCAATTGTTATACAATGGACCATGGTCCACACAGCACTTTGTGGACCATGATTGTCGAATGAAACTATAGTAGAATTAAAATGATACTTTAGTATTACTATAATGAAACTAGTGTGTGGAGAATGAAACTAAAAAACAGAACACATTATTGTCAAATGAAACTGTAATATAATTAAAATGATACTTTACTTTTGCTCTAACGAAACTCGCTAGTGTGCGTGAAAAATAAAACTAAAATCCAGAGCCATACAATAACATATATTGTCAAATGAACCTGAAGTGTAATTAAAATAATATTTCAGCATTATTATAATTAAACTAGTATTTGTGGAAAATGAAACAAAAAAGAAAAACTCATGAAATAAATAATGTATATTTTGAAATGAAACTGTAATAGAATTAAAATGAAACTTTTCATACTACATTGTAACAGAATCAGTAGTACTAAAAAATGAAACTTTTCAAAATATAGCAATATTGTCAAAATGAAATTAAAGTGTAATTCAAATGATACATACTTCATGGTCCATATTGCTACGTAGACCATGACCAATAGTAAAATTTACCATTTTATTCCTTGTAGGGCTCTTAGTCCAAAATATGTATAAATAGTGCACATATACCAAAAAAGACAAGCAATATTCAACAATACAATACCTATATTTTGTTTAAATTCTCTGTATTTTAAAAGTTGTGTTAGCTAATCGCTGACTAACCAAAAATCATAAAACCAGCAATATGCTCATGTGTTTTGTTTGCATTCCCACCTTGCATCTACAGTGTCTGGGAGCCTGTAGTAACCAGCATGATGGCCCAAATCTTCAACAGTAGCCCCTGAATCACCAAGAAGCTTCAACTTCAACTTCTTCTCCACCAATCTCGGCGAATCTGCTTCTGCCGGAGAGTGGCCGGAACCCCTGTTGAGATCATGCAAGGGGAACAAGTTGAGTTGTCTGATCATCTTCTCCGCTCGCCGCTTAGCCATGGAATTATCCTCCCAATTTGCTTGTCCAGGAGAGGAAACCAAAACCAGCACAAGCAGAAAAGGCCACATTCTTTGTTAGGATGACAATATTTATGATATTCTTAAGGAGATATATAGAGTGATATATGTGCATTGTAGTCAATATTTATGTGCGTGAGAACGCAAAGGCGCAAGCCGCGCGCAGGAAGTGCGTTCTAGTCCTAACCATAGGTTTGGTACATTTTTAAAAATAGACATATTTCATTATTTATTTTGACATTCTATTCTCATGAATAATATACATAGGAATGAGTTGTTCTTGTTATTAGCTATTTACGAGTTATTATTATTTAGGAATAACTTTATTGTTATTAAAGTTAAATTTAGTGGATGTTCTTTGTCGACACAGGAAAAAGTATTATTGTGATCATGATGTGATTAAAATAATTGCAAAATATAATTTGAATTAAAATTTTTATATCAGATAATTATGAACTGTGTTAGATTAGAGTGAACTTTTGCAAAAGAAAAAAAAAACATAGATTTTTGCCATAATTATGAACTGTATATTACTTTAAAGTATTGCTAGGATCATGACGTGATAGCTTTGGTCAAGCAGTCATTGTGGACTGGTAATGTTGCTAATTATTGTGTTTAAAGTAATAATATTTTTATGACTAAGTATTTGATAATTGAAAGTAATAATATTTCAAAAAAAAAATTGAGAAACTTTGTAGCGGTTACTTAAATTTTTTATCTGGGTGAAGAGTGTCTTGTGACACTAGTTCAAAGCAAAATTGGCGGCGACCGATCGCCTAGACTTTCAACAGAATCCCCGTTCTGAGCAGTCAGTAGGCATATAACAATTTTCATTTTTTTTAATCGGTTAAAAACTCTAAAATTCTGTAATCGCCTAAAATAAGTCAAATCGTTGCTCCGATACTATCTCTTCCCTGCTTGCAAATTGTAAATCGCCTCACAGAGTCACCGTCTTCGTCTCTGGTTGTCATAGCCATCCTCATTGCTCGTCGTCCTCTCTTCCCGAAGTCACTGTTGCCGTAAGTATTGCTATACTAAAGCTAGTGTATGAAAAAAACACTAGTGTGTGAGAAAAATGAAACTGAAAAACATAGTAATATTGTTAAATTAAACTGAAGTGTATGTAATCAAAATGATACCTAATTCATGATCAACGCTGCTACATGGATCATGATCCATAGTAAAATACTTGGCATGTCATGGGTCTAACATGAACAGTACAACCTGTCAACGTATTATTAATAATGAAACTAGTGTCTGTGAAAAATGAAACTAAAATTCAAAGCCGTACAATAGCATATATTGTCAAATGAACTTGGAGTGTAATAATTAAAATAATACTTTAACATTACTATAATAAACTAGTGTGTGTGGAGAATGAAACTACAAAATAGAGGGTTCATACAATAATGTATATCTATATGGAGCTTTTTTGCAAGTTAGTTTAAGGGATCTAAATAAAGCTTCTTTTTTTTCTTTTTTTAAAAAAAAAAATTTTTTTATAGTTTTTTGAGAACAATTTTTTTTTTTTATAGTTAGGGGACCCAATTGCATCATCATGTTGACTTAGGTGGTCAATTTGATCCTTTTTCTTTTCTTTTTTTTTTTTTTGAGAAAATCTTCTGATTGTAGTAGGCTAAGAGCATATACACCAATGCATATTTGGTGATTTTTGGTACAGTACATATACAAGGAGAGAGGAGAGGAGAGAGAAGGGGAAATTAAAAGAAGGGTTCAAAGCACAATAAAATCTGACATATCAATTTTATAATCATTAGTTGTTGTGTGCGTATGCGCACAGCAGTCGCCCATGCGGGAGCGTGTAGCGCGCGTCAGGCGCGCCTCAGGCGCACCTAACACATCTTGTTTTTATTTTTATTTTTTTTAAAAATATCAGATTTGTTTTATTTTTTTCATCCCCCATTTTCTCTTTTCTAATCACACTTACAAAAACTCATCAAAATTCACGAAAAAACTCCATTAATAAGGATACTCTGCTCTTGATGTTAGATCAACCAATCAAAAGCTTTTCTTGATAACCACTCAATGAACTTGTAGATATCATCTCTAAGAACATAAAACTTGTCAAGCCAATTGATTTCAACTGTACTGTCTACATCACGTACTATAACTACTCCTATAAGGCGCATTGATGTTGTACCACTTCCTATAGCACTTTTTAATTTTTTATTACCGTAAACTATACTATACAACACTAAAAGAAAAATATCAAAAAATTAAAGCATTGGGTGAAGTTTTCAAAAATAAAATTGGGAATCAATGGAAGTAAAAAAAAAAAAAAAAAAAAAAAAAAAAANTTTTTTTTTTTTTTGAGAAAATCTTCTGATTGTAGTAGGCTAAGAGCATATACACCAATGCATATTTGGTGATTTTTGGTACAGTACATATACAAGGAGAGAGGAGAGGAGAGAGAAGGGGAAATTAAAAGAAGGGTTCAAAGCACAATAAAATCTGACATATCAATTTTATAATCATTAGTTGTTGTGTGCGTATGCGCACAGCAGTCGCCCATGCGGGAGCGTGTAGCGCGCGTCAGGCGCGCCTCAGGCGCACCTAACACATCTTGTTTTTATTTTTATTTTTTTTAAAAATATCAGATTTGTTTTATTTTTTTCATCCCCCATTTTCTCTTTTCTAATCACACTTACAAAAACTCATCAAAATTCACGAAAAAACTCCATTAATAAGGATACTCTGCTCTTGATGTTAGATCAACCAATCAAAAGCTTTTCTTGATAACCACTCAATGAACTTGTAGATATCATCTCTAAGAACATAAAACTTGTCAAGCCAATTGATTTCAACTGTACTGTCTACATCACGTACTATAACTACTCCTATAAGGCGCATTGATGTTGTACCACTTCCTATAGCACTTTTTAATTTTTTATTACCGTAAACTATACTATACAACACTAAAAGAAAAATATCAAAAAATTAAAGCATTGGGTGAAGTTTTCAAAAATAAAATTGGGAATCAATGGAAGTAAAAAAAAAAAAAAAAAAAAAAAAGAAAAGTTATTATTTGCCATCCCTACTTGATCGAAAATTCAAGAATAAAGGATATGGTTGAAAACTGGTGCTATGAAAGAATTTCTCTTCCATTCCAAGTGTAAGTCCAACCAATACATGCATACCCATGCACACATTCGATGCTTTGGGATAATAGCAATAATTTAAGCCTCATATGTACATCAGTGAAGTTATGACAATTAAAATGGAGAATATGTAACCAAGTGAAGGTCAACTTAATTTGATTGGTCATTGTTGGTCCAGATAGGTTACTAAGTGAGTCTAGAGGGGTGAATAGAAATATTACTTGATATAGAGTTTTGCAACGGAAAATATTATCCAAATTTTAGATTTGACTTTGCACAAATTTGATGGATATGAAAAATGTTAGAGTTTATCGAATGATATGCAGTGCACGAAGGATAATAATAGATCAGAGGGTAAGAGAGAGTGAGATAGAGATTTTATAGTGGTTCGGCGGTTAACTAAGCCTACTTCACTCTTATTCACAACTTGCGAATGATTGTACTAATATTTTTATGACTAAGTATTTGATAATTGAAGTAATAATCTATACGTAAAATCCTCCTATTTCATTTTCCCGCCCAAACTTTAGTAGTCAATTAATTAAATATTTTATTAGTCAAATAATTAATAAAGCTTATTTGATAAGCAAATATAAAATGAAAATTAACTAATATATATTAATTAGTAACATTGTTTCTATATTCACGTATCAATACTATTAATAAAAGTAAAATCATCCCTTTCAACTTTTCCGCACAAACTAATATTATTAATTAATTAGTAAACAAATTAATAAAATTTAATTGGTAACAAAATTTTATTTACCAAATTCTAAGAATAATTAAACTATTATAATTGTGAGAATAATGGAAATAAATTCTGCATAATAAATAAGAAAATTCATTGAAAATTCTGCGTAATTTTATAAGAAAAAATAATTTATTAATTATTTTTTAAACCAATAATAATAATTCAAATAATTATATACACTACTATTAAAAAATAAAATCATCTTTTGTGAAATTCCCGTCCAAACAATAGTAAAGATAAAATGTAAAAGAAAAACTTATATTACTAATTGATTGAAAATATAATAAGATCATAATCTATATCTATACTATCTATACTATATATAAAAGTAAATTCTGCGTAATAAATAAGAAAATTTTTTAAAAATTCTGCGTAATTTTTTAAGAAAAAATAATTTATTAATTATATTTTAAGACAATTGTAATAATTCGAATAATAATATATACTTTTATATCTATACTACTATTAATAAAAATAAAATAATCTTTTGTGAAATTTTCGTCCAAACAATAGTAAAGATAAAATGGAAAGAAAAACTAATATTATTAATTGATTGAAAATATAAAAAGATCTTAATGGAAAAAGGAAATGGAAATTAGTCAAATTGAAAAAGTAAATGGATATTACTTAATTGACTTATGATTATTTAAAAACTTTAAAAAATTTAATTATAATTTCCTTTTGAAAAAATTTTAAATTATTTAAACTTTAAAAAAATTAATTGAACATGTGTTTTAGATTTTTTATAATAATTACAATTAATTCTTTCAAATATGGAGGATGAAGAAAAATTAAATGTGATAGGGTGAAAATGAATATAGTTAAGGTATAAAAGTATAATTGCATATATATTAGTGTAATTGACTAATAATAATTGTCTAATAATTATTATGATAATTAAGCTAAACATTAGCCGTTGAATTTATTTTTTATAATAATTATAATTAAATTATTTCTCATTTTCCCATATTTATTTTAGAAATAATATAATTAAATAAGTCATATTACATATCGATATTTTAAAGATAATTTTAGACAAACAAGTCATATATTATTCAATTAATTGAGTAATACTTTTGCACTAGTCTTATAATCAAATAAATGTACATGTTCAATATTAGAATTTTTTATTATCTAAATATATAATAAAAAAATTATCCGTGCATTTCACGGGTAATTGGACAATTATTTTCTCTAATTCAAGCAAGGAAAACATTAGAAAACATAATCGATACAACCAATTTCATCGATTGCGCTATATAATATTCGATGTTATAATTTATATAATTGTATATCGATCCAAATATTCTTAAAATATTATAACAAATCTATTATGTGCAACGCATGGGCGAAAATACTAGTATTTTTAAAAAAAATTTGAGAAATTTTGTAGCAGTTGCGTAAATTTCTTATCTGGGTAAAGAGTGTCTTGTGAGTTGTGACACTAGTTAGAAGCAAAATCGCGCTAGGTGGCGACCGGCCGCCTAGACTTTCAATAGAATCCCCGTTCTAGGCAGTCCACAGACGAATAACGATTTTCCTTTTTTTTTTCCCTGCTCGCAAATTGCAAATCGCCTCGCAGAGTCGCTGTCTTTATCACAAGTTGTCATTGCTCACCGTCCTCTCTTCTCGAAGTCGTTGCTACCGTAAGTATTATGCACTTTTTTTTTCTTTTCTCGTGTGCGCGCGCGATATAGTGAACCATGGTACACAAACTATTGTGTGGATCAGTGGTCAAATAAAATTATAATTGAATTAAAATGGTACTTTAGTGTTGATATAATATAATGAAATTAGTGTGTATAGAAAATGAAAATAAAAAATAAAGCTCATTCAATAGTAGAACTCATTCTGTAAATATATATATTTCTTATGTTCATAATTTGGAGTTTCTTTATTTATTTTTTCTTGATATTACAATGGTAATTATAATGGTCTAATACTCTTATCTATATTTTGATTTGATAAATATTAATAATTTACTTGTGTGATGCATGCATGAACAAAAATTAGAAAAATTAAACAATTTTAAATAAATAAAAACACAACTACATTTTATTATTTAAATAAAAAATGTATATTCAACACACATATATATGTTCATGTTCAAGTAAAAACATTTATTCTCGTAAAAAATGTGAAATAACCCTAACCACCACCCTTATGAAATGATTGCATGAACAAGGGTGAGTGTATGAATGTAAGGAACAAGATATTGGGTATGCCTTCTCGGCTTACGAATTAGCTTTCATGTGAGAGTGTAAACTGTGTCACTAGATCACAAGGTCTTTGGCAGGCATGCTAAATTCTCTCCTTGATTGATGCTTGTGTGGAGATTCTCTCCTTGATTGATGCTTGTGTGGCAAATTATTATGTGTGACTTTGCTTGCACAAAAGTGTTAAAAGCTTCTTAAATCTTCTTTGACTTGGATCTTGTTGTTGACTCAAGACTTTCATGAGATCATTTGCTTCTTGTACTTGGGTCTCATCTCTTGTATATATAGTGGTGCAAATTCCATTCTTTTTCTAATGTGGGACAAATATTACTTATAAACCTTTCTACCTTCATTTTCAACTCAAATGGACTAAATTGAGAATCAATTTCTCATTCACTCATTATCCATTTTGAACGTACAATATATCGATCTCACTACAAAGAATCCGAATCTATTTTGATCCGACTCAAATTGAAAGTTGACCTAATATATATTTATACCACAAAATAACCACTTACTATGTCATTTTTACTACTTTTTTCAATATAGCATCTTCTAATCCAGCTTCTAGAGTTGCATTATTCATCAAACTTAGGAAGCTCAAATTCAGCTTCTAGGGTTGCATTCATCAAACTTAGGAAACTCAAATTTAGGCATAGCTAGGCATATAATTAGCATTTCCGAATTCCGATCCATTGTTCTGGTTAACCCCAAGATTCATATTCAGTCTAGGTACACCATGGCCCTTTTAGCTTGGTAATATCTCAGCACGACTAAGTTGCAAAGAACAACTAAAATAACCATTGAAACGACGTCATAAGACGTTTATTTTGAACACAAATGATAAGTAAACACGGATAATAAACGATATCGATCGGGTTATTAGAATCACGTGGTAACATGCCCTGCTCATGACAGAGAGGCAGTCACCTCATGTCTCACCCAAATTAGAAACCAATATTATATTTTATTCAAACCAATATTAGCTTTGAAAGTTGGCCATGCATCCACCTTCGAAGCATTTCCAGCGATGCTTTGGGCTGATCCATTGGAACCAAGTGGCCAGCATCATGAACCTTAAGGAAAGTGAGAGGTCCATAGCTCTTTTGTATCCCTTTCTCCTTCCCATCCACTGAAAATGTCACATTTGGAGCTGCTCCAAATCCTTTTTTCCCATACCACTCCGAAGCTTGAACCCATCTCAAGTTCCCTGTTTCATATCAAAGTGGATTCAGTGCTACATGGAGTTATTGTCGAGCAGAGGCCAGTAAAAGGTCAAGTCCAGCAACTGGTAGCTAGAGGGCACCCTGCCTCTCTAAAGTGTGGTGGCAGTAGCTATAGCTTTTGGCGTAATGGTAAGCGTTTGATTTTAACAGTTATGTTGTTACGATGATGATGAGAAAAACTAACTTACCAAGCCAGTTGCAGATAAGGTCATATTCGCCGGCGTAAATCAGCAAATTGATACCATCCTGCAGGAGAGATGGAATGCCTACTGCCAGATTCTTGAATATGTCATATGACATTACCTCGTACACTGTGGTGCTGCACGAAACAAAATCAATGTCGCCCACCCCGAGAGCATCCTTAACTGACTTCGTGTTCAGGAAAGTCTCTGCATTTGAGAAGTTATAGCAGAGCGACCCCCCAACACATTTCTTCCGAATATCATAGTACTGCATAAACATGTGAATTACAATGTAAGTGCTTATAGTGATTGCCAAGATTGAAAAGAGAGTAAATTATAGAACATCATTCGATCTTTTACATTTAGGTCCCCATTTTTCTCCATTATCCGATCATAGAGGGGTTGGCAGCTGCTAAGCACCGCATCACCACAAGCAGATCCACCATTACTGTTACACTGATTCACAGCTTCTTGACAGCCCGGGATAAGCTGTGTCAATTCATCATGGAAAGATTTTGAGATCAAGTTGTTGTCCAAAGCATAGTCTGGGTATGCTGGATACTGTATTCCCGGATCGGTGAGGCCATTGCCAATGCCTAATCCCTGTTTCAATAACAGTTATTGAATGGATTTCATCTTGTTCCAGAATCCAGATTTCAGAACTGTACTGTGAAGATTGTTATACCTTAAGGTTTATGTAAATTCCTTCTTTCTTCTTGTTTCCTTGGTTAATCCGTGTGCCCAATGCAGGAATATAATGCCCAGCATAGGATTCTCCAGTTACAAAGAACTCATTCTTTGCATATTTTGGGTGTGCCTTGAAAAATTCCTGTATTTCATTGTATCCCGATATGAATTGAAGTAAGTAATAAAATCAACTTTTACTCTGTGACTCAGCTCATTTATGAAATTGAAGGGTAAATCAAATTTAGTGGAAGACTTGTAAGAAGGCATAAAGATCATTGCTGACGCCATTTTCATCATAGCGAATGTCTTTCATACTTGAACTATAGCTGAAACCCGTTCCAGTCGGTTGGTCAACATATATAAGATTAGAAACCTGTCAAACAAAATTGTCACATGTCATGCCTTCAAAAATTTAATCAAATTAAAATTCTAGAAAAAGATTGATAGATTTAGGCAAAATGCAATGATTCAAAAGCTATGCCAGTCTTCAAGGTGGAAACTTCCTAGGATGCTCTTAGCTCTAGTTATATAAATAAAAGTACTTGAATTCTAGACACTGGTGCAGCACATTATATAGTGGCACTATTTGGTAAATGGTTGTTAGCTGATTGAGTTGGCTGTTTGGGTTAGAAAGTATAATTTGTTGATAATATTAGCTGATTGTAGAGAGTTGTTTGATAGATTAGCGGTTAGTTGATAGCTGTTTGGTACAATTTCTTTTCTCAAAAAGCTAATTGAAAATGCTGATTTGAGTAGTCTTTTGAATTTTAGCATTTTGGAGTTACAAAAAGCTTATTAACCAAACAACTAATAGTGGTCAAATAAGTCAAAATTGGCTGATAGGCTGATTATTTACCAAACAGGGCCAGTATCTATCTAATGTGGATTGCTTATATTGTTTAGTGTTAGAATTCTACTGAATTACAATTCTTTTCCTTCCTAATTCCCTCCTCTCAACTAAACGCCCTCTAACTAGCTTATACTGGTATATAAAAATTATTGAATCCAACGAGTATACTAGTGGGAGTATGTGATAGATAACCGAACCGCTTATTTATATTAAATATATATATATTTTTTGAATACAAATATATTTTAAAATATTATTATATTTGTATAGCAATTTGTATAATATAAGAATTGAACATAGCAAATAAAAGCTTCTTTCCAATTGTTTTCCAAAAAAAAAAAAAAAAAGCTTCTTTCCAATTCAATTAAGCAACTTGAATTTTAAAACAAAACAAGTCTATGTAGATAAATAAATAAATAAATGAATAAATAAATGTATGGGTGTGTATATATGAAGTTTTAAAATAAATAATAAATAAACTCTATGTTAACTATATAATTATATTAATATTTATATAAAGTTATAATTGCACATATGATAATTAAAGCTTGTAAACATGCTATGATTAATTTAACTATATACGGAGTATAATTTAAAGTTATATATCATGCTGGTTTATTACATATTTAAATGTTCTACTAATTAATCAAATAATGACCATGAATCATACAAATAGATAATCATGGAATATACGTATGTAATCATAGAATAAATATTATTAGGCTAGTTGGTTATGATGAGGGTAAATTAAATTAAGAGGTTTAGAGTTCAATATTTAAATGTCTACTAATAAATTAGTTACATCGATCGGTATAGCCTATGTAACCTGTGAGTTATATGGCAAATTATGCTATGGAAGTGGGTCAAGATGGACCTAGGTCCAAAACGCACCTCTGAAATAATAGTGACGTTGGTGGCACTATTTTCTCAGCCAATGATTTCTTTTTTTTTTTTGGTGAATGTAGAGTTAAAAAATTGTAAATATAGATTTAAAAATTGTGTTATACTATTGAATATATAGTTCTGTAATTGTGAATATAGAGTTAAAAAATTGTGAATATAGATTTAAAAATTGTGTTATACTATTGAATATATAGTTCTGTAATTGTGAATATAAAGTTAAAAAATTGTGAATATAAAGTTCAAAAATTATGAATATAGAGTTCTACAATTGTGATTGAGTTCTGTAATTTTATATATTAAGATCTAAAATTGTGAATATAGAGTACAAAAGTTATAAATATAAAAAAATGAATTTTGAAAACAAACAACAAGGAAGGAAGCAAATTTTTTATTTTTATTTTTTAAATTCATACTGCGTCGTTCTGGACCCGGATTCATGGCATAACAACTGGAGTTATATGGGCTAGGCCTAATTTGGGCTGTGCCCGAAACTCACCAGCCCAACCTACTTAAAATGTGGGCTAAACAAATCTAACTAGCTTGTTTTGAAAGCTCTATCTAGAAATTTAAGTAGTTTGCAATGACTACAATAAGAAAAATTTCCCTTTTTTGGTGATTGTGATTACAACATATACAATCATACAATAAATATTATTAGGCTAGTTGGTTATGATGAGGGTAAGTTACATTAAGAGATTTAGAGTTAAGTGGAAAATTATGCTATGGATCCGGCCGGGTTCACCTTGCAAGGTGGATCCGAGTCCATATTCACAACTTTAGAACTTTATGTTTACAATTTTAGATCTCAATATACAAAATTACATTGCTCATTATTCACAATTTTTGAACTCTATATTTACAATTTTTTTATATAGATTCAAAATTTGTGTTATACAATTGAATATATAGTTATGAAATTGTGAACATAGACTTGGGTCCATGGCATAACAACCGATATTTAAATGTGTACTAATAAGTTAGTTACATTGATATAGCCTATGTAACCTGCGAGTTAATGGGCTAGGCCTAATTTCGGCTGTGACTGAAACTCACCAGCCCAACCTACCTAAAATGTGGGCTAAACAAGTCTAACTCACTTGTTTTGAAAGCTCTATCTAAAAATTTAAAAGGTTTTGTATGGAATTACTACAAGAAGAAAATTTTCTCTTTTGTTTTTGTGATTGTGATTTGTGATTACAACATATATATATATATATAGAAATAGAGTTGTGATGAGTTTTAAGACTACCTTATCCCAACCATAATCATTCCAAATGAGGGACTGGTTGTCGGCAATATAAAAAGGATCATTCTCATTAAACAAAGCCAACGAACCGCTGCATCCTGGCCCTCCACTCAACCATAGAACAACCGGGTCACTCTTGTTGCTTCTTGATTCAAAGAAGAAATAAAACATCCTGCGCCAAACCAAAAAATATCATTCCAAACAGTACTAAATAGGAAACCATAAAACCCATAAAATACAGTGTTTTGTTCAATTGTTTGTATTCCCACCTTGCGTCTACAGTGTTTGGGAGCTTGAAGTAACCAGCATGATGACCCAAATCTTCAACAGTAGCCCCTGAATCACCAAGAACCTTCAACTTCAACTGCTTCTCCACCAATCTCGGCGAATCTGCTTCCGCCGGAGAGTGGCCGGAACCTCTGTTGAGATCATGCAAGGGGAACAAGTTGAGTTGTCTGATCATCTTCTCGGCTCGCCGCTTCGCCATGGAATTATCCTCCCCATTTGCTTGTCCAGGAGAGGAAACCAAAAGCAGCACAAGCAGAAAAGGCCACATTATTCTTTGTTGAGATGACAAGAATGCGTTTGGTCGTCGTAGATATTCTTAAGGGGATATATAGAGTGATATATGCATGTGCATTGTCGTCAATATTTATGTGCGTGCGAACGCAAAGGCGTAAGCCACAGGAAGTGGGCTCTAGCCTAAGGGCATCCCATCATCCATTTTGGGTAGGTTCTTGAAGAAGCCAAAGTAAGGTGGAGGCTTGATCTTTGTTAAAGGACAAATGTTTTTGTCAGTTTTGTGAGCCCCACCAAAAAATAAGACAAGACAACCTGTCTGGAGTGAGAGGTAACTCTGGCCCAAGTGCGTAAATCTTTAATATTTTTTTTCTAAATTTAGATTTTGCTTTTTTATTTTTCTCTCCTCCCTTCACATCTTCTCTTTCTTAATCACACCTAGAAAGACTCTCAAAAATTACAACTATTAGTGATGCTCTAATGCTACATACGTTTGGTACATTTTTGTAAATAGACATACTTTATTATTTATTTTGACATTTATTCTCATGAATAATATACGTAGGAAATTAGGAATTATCCACCCCATTGGCTTGTGCAGGAGAGCAAACTAAAAGTAGCATAAGCAGAAGAACGCACATGGGGTTGGGATGACAAGAATGTAGTACGTGTTTGGTTGTAGATGCTCTGAAAGGAGATAGAATGAGATATGTGCATTGTCGTAAATATTATATTTATTTGCATGCATGTGAACGCAAGCGACAAGATTTCACCATTGTTTTTTAATACTATTTATTTCAGCACATGTTTTCATCTCTTAAAATTTTATGAAAGATAAATATTACTAATACTGATAGTACAAAATTGTTTATAATATTAATTGTAGTACTTATTTTATTAAGAGTTTATTACCAAAATGGTCTCTCGACTATTGCGAAATTACTAATTTGGTCATCGACAAATTTTCTTGTCCAATTAAGCTAAGTCCTCAACTTTGACAAATTTAACCATTTTGATCCTCCGTTTATTTTATCGTTTGATATCCGTTAAATCATGACCAAATTGGTAATTTCATTATAATCAAGGGACCATTTCAGTCAAAAATTAATTACTGAAATGGTCCCTTAACTATAACAAAATTATCAATTTAGTCCCCATTTAACGGATATTTAACACCAAAATAAATAGATGACCAAATTAGTTAAAATTTTCAAAGTCGAGAACTTAATTGGGTAAGAAAAATTATCGAGGACCAAATTGATAATTTTACAATAGTCGAGGGACCATTTTAGTAATAAACTCTTTTATTAATTATAATTGGCATATGTTGGTTCATAAGTTATAATTGGCATATGTTGGTTCATAAGATTTAAGTGTGGGTAGAACGTTAATATAAGTTTTAGGGTATGCTGTTGAAGTCTTCTCGATGAGAACGGTTTGTATTGGAGTAATTGAACTTAATTACAAATGTACAATAGAGAGTATATATATAGAGAGGAGAGTCTCAATAGATAGGGAAAGGGAGTTATAAACTAACTCAAATACATAAGTCCTCTGCAATTCGAACACATGTATGTTGCACCTAAATTATCACACATTCACACCACAACTTGGAAATTGATATGCATGGCACGTATAATTCTCAAAGAAGAGAGACAATATCCACACTACTTCTATAACACCCTGATTTTTCACCTAGTTAATTAATTATTCAATTGGGAAATAGTGTTTATCTTTATGAGAGAAAAAGAAAATATTCACTTATTGTTGAGATTTGAAACTTGAACCCTTTCATTTGAATCCCAAGTACTTAACCACCAAACTATTAGAACTTTTGTGTCTCTAATCTTCTTCAATTGTATATTGTAGTGATAAAACTATTTTTTTTTATTAAATATATATATGTATAGTACGTATATGGTATATATGTCTATGTTTTACTATGGACTATAAAGTTATATATATATATCTATTTTAGTTATATATATTATATAAACACACGTATATATATGTGTGTGTAACGTATGTACATATATATTTATATACTTATTATAATAAAATATTTTATTTTTGATGGGAAATATTTTAATTAACCAAATTTATTTTGGTAGGATAAGGATTGGGAGTTATATAAGTTACAAATGATTAATTTATTTAATCATAATTTATATTAATGATGAGATGAGATAACTGTCTCCTATTTCTTCTCTTCCCCTTGGCCGAATCCCACAACAAAATAAAAAAAAAATCATCTTCCTTTCTCCTTCTCCCATTGCCGTGAACTTCATCAAAAAAAAAAAAAAAATTATCATCTTATTTCTTCAAGAGTTGGAATCATCCCTAAGCCTAAGGAGGGGACATTGAATCCTTGAGGGATTAGAGAAAAATTTGAAGAACTTTGAGGAATAAGCTTTAACTGTAAGTGGATTTGTACCTCATGCTTGCCCTTAATTTTATGTTTTAGTTGAAAAACTAAAACATATGTATTTGTGGAATGGATTTGATGTGCACCCTATTTGTAAAATATTTTTTTTTTAGTTATGAGTAGCATGATCCTATACATGAAATTTGAAACAAGAAATTCTTGTTATAACTATGCAATTGTTATTATAAATTTTATTTTATATATGAGTATATATATATAGTCTGTGTAATGTTTTAAAAAGAAAAATATGTATTTATTTTATTTTCTATTGTGTTGTACGTATTTATACTTTTAAAGAAAAATAAAAATATATGTACGATTATGATTGTCTGTGTGTAGGATTGCTTTGTTATATATATATATATATATATCTATAAATTCTATACATATATGTATGTTTATATAAATATTACCGTATGTAATAATTGTAATAATAATAGTAAAATAATATATATAACTATGTACGTACGTAGGGTCCAAAGAAAGAAAAAAAAACAAAACAAAGAAAAATATATTTTGTTATAGTACGTACGTAGGTATATATTAGTTTAGGAGTATATATGCATAGATATATTTATATTTAAGTATATGTAAATATATTGTATTTAATACTATGCAGTAGGTGTAAATATATGTACGTGTGTGTATTATTATAGAATTTTATAAATATACTTATATACAAAATTCTAGTATATGCATAGATATATTTATGTACCGTGTGTGTGTATATAAATATATATACCCAATTACCTTATCTATAACCGATTGTATGTATAAGTATATTTACATATATGTATATTTACCATATGTAATATGTATATGTGCATTTACGTATGTATGTATATAGTTGGAGTATATGGATATGCATATGTGCATTTACGTATGTATGTAGTTGGATACAAGTATTATAATTATTTCTCCTTTGTTTAGTATAAGAATATTTATTTTCTTTAATTACATGTATGAAATTTAGTATATGATTAAGTAAGGAATTGTAGTATGCAGGTACGTTATCTTTATATTAATAGTGTTTTTAATAACCATAATTTAATTGGTTTCCTTGCTAATGCCGTATGGAGTTTTAAATAAGTAGTTGGTTTATTTGTGAATGCCATACAATTATACGTACGTTATGTACCATTGTAGTGTATATGTCGGCGTGAGTATCTACTTTGAGTACAAGTGTATATATGTATATTGTATTTTGAAGATGTTATTTGTATGATGAATTAAGGGTTAAATTACCCTATAAATTCTTATTGTATGAGCAAAATTCTCAAGTATTATGATTTGTATGAAATTTTTTTTAAAAGGGCAAATTGGCATGAATTATGATCATAAATTCTTTTTGGAGAAATTGGTAGAAATTGATTGATTATGGAATTGTTAGTTGATAAAAGTCTATGAAAAATGCAAAAGTGTGATTTTGAATTTTTGGAACTTTTGCTATCATTTTTTTTGAGAGCCTAAGGGCTATATTTTATTACATTAAATATTTTGAAAACTTATGAAAGATATGTGACTTGAAAATTGTGGAGTATTCAGTTGTATGCTGGATACTAGGGCTATGCCCTGTTGTGGAGTGGTTAGGGTAAACCTACCACTAGGGTTCATACCCTGTTTTGAGGAGTATTCGGTAGGAACCATCCCCGGATACTAGGGCATTTATTGTCCTGTTGATTTGAGGAGTGGTTAGGTGTTTGCCTACCACTAGGGTCTATGTACCCTGTTTTGTGGAGTATTCGGTAGGAAAAATCCCCGAATACTAGGACTAGTAATTTCCCGGTGAGGCTTGGAATCCTCACTCGGGGGTGTGCACACTTAAGGTTAGAGTCCTGTTTCCATGGACATGGGAATTTTGCGGAGTGTTCAGCGTGGAGCTGTTCACTAGGGCCTAAGTATAAAGGACCCTGTCCCATTATGTATGTGATGTGCTTCCATATGTATTTTGTGGAGTGCAAGTATGGCACAAACTAAAGTTTTTGAGAAAATTTATAAGTGATGATATTATGAAAAGTTCCATATGCTTTTTGATATTATTATCTATAAATTGTTTTTTCTGAATTAAAGTGCAGTGCATCTGAGTTTTTTTTAAAGAAGGGGTAAAGTAAAGTAAATTCTTATTTTCTAAAATTGTTTTCTTTAGGGGCAAGTAGTCCCTTACTTAGCAAGTGTTGCTAACCCCTTACTTTCTTGTTGTGTTTTGAAATCTCTATCTGAGTAGCAGGAAATGTTTGATGTGGTTTGCTGTGAGAGTGCGGTAGACCGAGATCCCAAGGACTATCCAGGCACAAGAAGAAATTATGTAATAGAGGAATGTTTATCTTTATTTTAATAAAGACTTGTGAATTAAGGAATTTATTCTTGGATTTTGTTTAAGGTTAGCCTCGCATCTAATCAAGTAAGGATTAGGTGTGGCGGTAGCATCCCTATTCAATTAAGTATGTAAAGCTTCCGCAATGATCTTAGTGAATTATTAAGAGAGAAAAAAAATTAAGCAAAATTTAGTCTTAATTTGGTGTTGAAAAATGGGGGTGTTACAACTTCAGCACATACATTTGCTAGAGCTTTGTACTCTGCCTCTGTAGAGGACCTGTCAACTGTTCTTTGCTTCTTACAGACCCAAGACACAAGATTCGAACCAAGAAAAATAGCATAGCCATTGGTGGATTTGCGATCTTGAGGACATCCCGCCTAGTCAGAATCAAAGAAGGCAAGTAGCTCCCTAAGCTAGATGAAGAGTTTTGTATTCGTAGACCATAGGATAGGATGCCTTTAACATACCTTAATACTCGTTTGAATTGTTCCTAGTGTGATTTCGTTGGAGCATGTATATGTTGACAGAGTTGATTGATAGCAAAAAGGTTAGATAAGGACGAGTCACAGTCAGATACTGCAATGCACCAGCTCTGAGTAAGATCATTATAGAGTTCTGCAGATAAGGGAACATGTTTTGAAGCAGGAATATGTGTGGACAGCGATTTACACGTAGCCATACTAGCCCTTTTGAGGATGTCATTCATGTAGCGAGTTTGAGATAGTAAGATTCCATAAGCACATTTAGCAGTTTCAATGCTCAGAAAAAAAACATGTTCCCCAAGATCTCTCATCTTGAATGCACTAGACAGTTTAGAAATTAAAAGTGTTACCAGAGTATGATCACTGCCCATTAGGAGTATGTCATCAACATATACTAGAAGATACACATTGTTAGACCAAGTAAATGTTAGTTTAGTCTGTTCATATTCTTTAGCCTTCAGTGTAGACAGTTAGTGTAGAATCATTATCTGTAATCCATCTCTCAGTGAATGAACGATTGAACACACTCTCATTTGGTATCAACCTAGTGTTAGGTTAATTGATGCTTGATTTTGAATAAGAGCATCAAATTCCATATCCATAACTTCGCGCTATTCTGGGTGTTTGACTGCCTAACTATAGCAAGTGAGTTTATTTGGACAGACCTGAATAGTTAGAGTAGCAAGAGGAGCTTGAGACTTGCTGCGTGTAGTCATTGCATGGGGACGAGTGGAGGGTCGCACGGACTTGCCACGTGCACGCCTACGTGGTCGTGCAGTGGCAGTTGGTGGTACACATGGCAGTGACATGGCAGGGGCAATTGTTGACATCACAGATTCAACCCACGGCTTAACTACTGTCTCAAGAACAACCTGCAAATTAGGCTTGTTAGCAAAAGGGAAATTCTCCTTATAGCGAACGCTAGAGGAACCGAAGTCAGAAGAGTCAGATAATAACTAAAGGCAAAACCTTGTGTGAGACCGTCTCACCGTGATACAGGTCGGGCCGGGTCGAGTCAAGGTGAAAATGTGATACTTATACGCACAAATGTCATACTTATATTATCAAATGTAATACTAATCAAGAATAAAATTTTTGTTACTTATTATGGTAAATGTAATACTTTTAAGGGAAATATCATACTTTTACATTTCGATTAAAAAGTATTACATTTTTTCTCAAAAGTATTATATTAAATTTAATACTTTTGATGGAAAATATAATACTTTTACATCAAAATGCAAATTATTACTATACATTTTTCTTTAAAAGTATTACATTTTCCCTTATAAATGACCAAAATTTATTCTTGATTAGTATTACATTTGAGCATATAAGTACGACATTTGCACATATAGATATGACATTTGCATACTGATTCAACCCGACCTGACCCGTCTCACAAATAATAATTTGTGAGACGGTCTCACAAAAGTGTGACCCATAACAAAATCATCATGTCAACAAAGTTAAAAATTTAAAAATTAACTTTTCTTTTTTTACTTTTCCTAATTTACTTTTAAAAATATATATATATATTTATATTAGGGCAGCAAAAATATTAAAAGAAAAAGAAGAAAGTGATCTTTTATTTATTTATTTAAAAACTTCATCAAATAACATAAATACAGCTACAAAGAATTGAGAATTCAAAATACTGGAAGAGTAATGCTAATATTTTTCTCCTTCAATCGGTAACTAAAGTATATTTTTAATTAGTGAAGAGGTACAATAATCAATTAAGTGAAAGGGCAGACAGGAAGAAAAATATTGGATATAAAATTAAAGAGGGGAAGACAGGATTTTTGGTATTGAAATACGAAAAAACAACTAAAAGGAAAATAAAGATGCTCATGAATATGGTCCCAACGGCTAGAAAACTGAAAGGTGCTAAAATGGCGTATAGTCCACTGAGGAATGCAGCTACGACTGCAATTAAGGCACCAAAAGTCATGGCAATGTTCATTACGCAAAGCGTCATGAGAATTGAGTCCTCCCTAATAGAATCCCACAAGCTTAATACCGCCATGATCATGTAAATGAATATTGCCGAAACAGAACTTATGAAAGCAGCAGTATCAGCCGTAACAAAAAACCCAAAAGCCGCATTTCGTAACAGTATTGGGTACCCTTGTTCTGAGTCGTATCCACCAGGGACTGTAAAACCAGCTGCAAAGCTTATGGTTAATATCAATGTAGCGACAATGGTCATTGTTTTACTTATTCGTAGAGAACAATTGATTTCCTTGTCTATATTGTTATCATCAGTATGTTTCGTGCTTGTTTCCTGATTTTGTAAGAGGTCAGCACGAGGTCCACTTCTCCTACCACTCCGCTGAGGTATTCCGCCCTGCATGTTGCAAGTAAAAACACCAAAATTATTTAAAACTACAATCTGATGGTTTAATTTTGCCGGCTTTAAATTAAAGAATATATATATATATATATATATATATATAGGATCGCGTTCAAATGCGTACTGGCCGCCCAAGAGAGAAATGCGGACGAATCACAGCGCGTCACGTGTCCGGAATGTAATTGCACATAACGTTATGACTAGGTGCACGTATAGTTATAACTAGATGCACTTAGGTGCACCCAGATGCATAAATGTTAACAAGGTAAATTACTTGCATTTGTAAGTGAAACTAGGTGCACTTATAAGTGAAACTAGGTGCACCAAAATTCCAGTTATTTACGAAAATGCCACCGCGTCATTTTTTTTTAAATTGCATCTGATTCGTTGATCTGGACACGTGGACGTCTGTGGAGCGTTCTCATTTCTTACCTGGGCGACAGTTCGCATGGGAGTGCAACCCTATATATATATATATATATATATGGATGAGTTCTGGTGGAGAAACTTGCTCAGCGCAAAGATAGGGTTAGATTTGAGCCGTTGATCAAATTTAGATCAATGGCTCAAATCATTGAAATTAAATAAAAAAAAAAAAAGGCATATAACAACTAGTACTCAAATTTGTACTCAATCTACTCAATTCTATATTCAATCCTATACGCAATTCTATACACAATCTTGTACTCTTTCTAGTGTTACCCTTCCTTCAACAACTGACATCCGCACCTTAAGCATACAAATCACGCACCTTAAAAAGGAAAATCACACACCCAAAACTTAAGACCAACGCACTTAAGTTTTCACAACTGACGCATCTTAAGCACACAAATCACACTATAATTTGAGTAATTTGTTTTCATACCAATAGATTAGAATTATTTAGGAAAACATTTATTTGAAATTCATCATTGAAATTTATATAGATATTTTAATAAATAATAAGATTTATGAGTTTGACATTGATAATTTAATTTAGTTTTAAGGAAACACAAAACTTCTCTATTAAAAAGAATTGAAACTCCATGGAGCTTCAATTCTTTTTAATCAGAGAGAAATTTTACTCTCCAACGTTGTTAGAGTCATTAATTACTTATTTTTAATTTAATAATTTAGTAATGTTAGTATATACTTGCAAAGTGATTAAATAATATATCAAATGAGTTTATTAATATTTAAAAAAAAAATTCTAGTAAAATAAAATAGAAGCAAGTTTGTGTACTTACCGAGACATGCTTAAAAGTTGAATAGACTTTCCGTTGGGAGGCCATGTGGCGCACGTCAAGCGGAGTTTGATGCCGTTTATTGAAGACCAAATGCTTCCGCTTAAGCCTCGCTGATAAATAGTTATAATAATAAATGTTCCAACTATAAATAATGGCAAACAGGTGCAGCGGTGTGTTGCCATCATTGTCTTTCTGATCAACAAGATTGTCGATTTGGGGATCCTTCATTATATATTTTATCATATCCATTCTACGACTCATTATCGCTTCGTGAAGGACATTTTGTAATTTGCAGTTAATCATCGCCCAACAATCTGGTAAGCTATTTGATATGCATTTCATCGTTTTAATATTACCATGCCTTGCTGCTATGTGAAATATTGTCGTCCAATCATTTTCTTTGCCTGCCCGAATGTACGCGGCTGAACTTTTTTTCTCGAGGATCATTCGAACAGTTTCATCATCACGAAGTTTTACAGCATAGTGTAGTGGTGTCCAACCCAAGTTGTCAATCATCTCACACAAAGAAATCTCCTTTTCCAGTAGTAGTTGTATGCATCCTGAGATATATAGTGATAGAATTTTTACTTTTTGCATAAATTCAATCTAGTATTTATTACGGAGTTTATTGTATACTATGTACTTGATAGGGAATATACCCCGAGTATACTGCCCTACGAAGACTATATGTATGCCTAGCGTATTATACCGTGTACTATACGTTGTTAGCTTATATAAAGGACCATAACCCTTCAATTAAAGGACTTTTGGTCCTCTCTCTACTTCTCTCTAAAAATGCCTAAGAACCAAAAAGGCTCTCTATTCTCTCTATTGAAGATCAATGAATACAAGAGTGGTTTGGCCTAAATTCTCTCATTCTACTTCATATCTCACATAGATTATTGTATACTTGAATACATTGAGGAATTATTCTTTATCAGTACTAAAAGGAATGGTATAACACATTCAAATGAGATAATATTCTAAATGGTCATTCGATTATACTGTGTAGTATGTACCATGAATCGTTGGGGATACAATTTGCCCTTTCTTTTTTACTTGTGCATTTGATTACCCAAGGGAAGTCGCGTTTTAATTAGTATCTTTATACAATTACAAATTCTTCAAAAAACTAATTCTGAAAATGAATTTAAATTCATAAATTAAATTAAATTCTTCGTACTACAATGTTATATATTAGAGCCAGCTCCTGGCCATTACAGAAAGGCCCCAAACTTTGGGGGCCTTTTAAAAAAAATATTATATATATATATATATATATATATATATATATATATATATATGTCAACAAATTATTATATATTATTCATTTGTTTTTTTATCTTTCACATATTACTTGACATGTTTATTATTTATTGATAAAACTGATTTTTTTCTTTATTTATTTTCTGTAAGATTTCCTTAAAATTAATTTTAAAATTTGATTCTTTTGTATCTTAATAATATTTTTAATATAACTTCTAACTATAAATTAAACTAAACTTAATACTATGAAAAATTAAATTGTAAATATGTTTAGTTAAGTCTCATTAATTGAAACTAAACATAAAAAATAAGATTGATGGAGTATTTTTTTAATACCTTTTAATTAAGTTTCTAAATTTTATGGATTGGTTTTAATTACAATTACGGGGTGTACTCAATCTAGAATTTTATAAGCTTTAAAAGTGTGAAGGAATAAGATTTATAATTTTCAGAAAATCTTTAAAAGTTAGGTGATATTTATCTACAAAAGGTGAAATATAATATCCTCGCCCCAAGGGTCACACCCCCAGCCCGACAGGATAGTGGAGGATGAGTAAATTACGGTGACTCAGTAGCCCATTATGTGCGGCAGTGGAAGGCCAAATGGTTAGTGCTTTGTGCCCACAAATAATCCATCACATTAAGTGAGCTGCCTGTGCAGGCAAATTTGGTGATATTTGATTAATGCTTTTAAAGAATTTTTAAATGCCAAATGATGTTCAATTCAAACTTTTAAAAATTCCTTAATTGGTCTAATCACATGCTCAGAGCTTTGCTCATCCCGTCAACTAGTAATCATACACTAAAACTAATTTTGTAACTAATTTTATTCGTGATAGACTCATAGGCAGGTAAAAGGTGGCAAAGTACTTCTTTACAAGTTTTAAAGATTTTTTGGTTGGATGTAGTTTGGGTGGAATTGCAATTCATTGAATTGCAATTCAGTGAATTCCCAAACTACGGTGTTTGACTGGAGGGAATTGCAATTCCCTCCAAATGATGAATTGGTGAGGAGGGGCAATTTGTTAGTGTAAAGACAATTTTGCCCCTCTTCTCATACTCTTTGTTTTTTTTTTAATTTAAAATAATAATAATAATAATAATAATAATAATAATAATTATTATTATTATTATTATTATTATTTTGAAAGAATTGTTATTATTATTTTGAATGAATTATTATTATTATTTTGAATGAATTATTATTATTATTATTATTATTATTATTATTATTATTATTATTATTATTATTATTATTATTATTACTACATCTACCACAACATAAGGGCAGTTTAGTCACTTTGTCACTTCTTACCTTTCAATTCCCTGTACTCCTATTTCTGCATACCAAACATTGTAATTTCAATTCCTACCTTATTCATTGAATTGCAATTCCACCGAATTACAATTCTTTTACACCATAATTCCCTCCTCCCAACCAAACGCCTTCTAAGAGAACATTTAGTAACCAGGAAAATTCAAAATTTCATAGAGCTTTAAAATGTGAAAAAAATATTCTTACATTTGATGCAATCTTTGACTTTGGAAAGTTCAGGTCAATTGAAATTCAATGCCATGATATCAAGGAAAGTAAATCATATCTCATCTAAAAAAGCATTATTCTTTTCTCGGGTGACTAGCTAGGAACATATCAAATTTATTCAATTACGTTTTTTTTTTTTTGGGCAAGTTAAAAGAAATTATAAAATTAAGAAATTTACATCTCTCACCATTTCACACAAGCAATTTGCGGATGAAATTTGCATCTAGGTATAAAGTCAGCATTATTGACTAGTTTTCTATCTCAAATATAATCCTCAACAATGATGCATGTCTTTTTTTTTTTTTTTTTTTTTTTTTTTTTT